>NC_084629.1:4037003-4057003 GCF_033978795.1 Nerophis ophidion
TCTGGCAGCAGACACTTTGGCATCTTCGGGCCAGTGGTGCAACTTGAATCCCTCCCTGTTAGTGTCGTTACAACCTCTGACAACACACCGTCGAGGCATGATGTCTCCAAGGTTCCAAAAAATAGTCAAAAAAACGGAAAATAACAGAGCTGAGACCCGGTGTTTGTAATGTGTTGAAAATGAAAATGGTGGGTGTTACCTCGGCGACGTCACATTATGACGTAATCGCCTCCAGCCCGATAAACAGAAAGGCATTTAATTCGCCAAAATTCACCCATTTAGAGTTCGGAATTCGGTTAAAAAATATTGATGGTCTTTTTTCTGCACCATCAAGGTATATATTGACGCTTACATAGGTCTGGTGATAATGTTCCCCTTTAATGTTTCATTGAGAATATAAGACATTACACGCGACTCAAAAATCTGTCAAATTGTTTTATACACATTGTGAAACCAACAAACCCGCACTGCTTGATAGATTGTTACAGCATTACAGCTACCCTAGCCAGACGTACTGTGCTTCAACGTACGGGTATTCTTATGGTTGCCTTGTGGGTTAGTCTGGTAACACAAAAGGCTATGACAGTGTGGTGGCTGTCTGTGCACCAGTCTCCCCACTTTAAAAGATTCCACGTACAGGCGTTCTCCTGAAGGTAATCCTACCAACAGGAGGACAATCATACTCGTTTGGAGTGATCGCCGACTATTATTATGGTGCATGTGTGTAAGGACCCCAAAATGGCACCTATTAGGAGACATTATCTGGTGTTTTGTTTTGAGCTTTTTGCAAAACCAACTTATCATACTTATTAGTACCTTCCATCCATCCATCTATTTTCTACCGCTTGCCCCAACCTGCTGTTGTGTATTTGGGATCTGCATAAGTCCCCAAAATGGCCACGTGTCCACGCCGTAGTCAATAAGCTCCTTCTGTTTCTCTAATACTGTTGTTGTGGGGCATTGATCCTCAGCTGTTGCCATTTCTAATACAAAGTGGTGTACAGTTCTAACTTGAATATCTGTCAGTAGACTGGATATGGAAGCGCTAAAAACTACAAGAAGTGGAGCCACAAAAAAAGAGACTGCCCACCATACAGCATATCCTGAAGAGACAGTCAGAAAGCAGCTTGAAAACGGTCTGTAAAAACTAAATCCAAGCAACATTTTGACCCAAGGACTGCACAATTTATTGAATTTTACCGCGATCGCAATTTTGGGAGATACGATTAAATGAGGGTGATCGTCTGCGATATCAACATTTAAAAAACAGGCTCCGCTGCATTTCTAACCGAGCACGTTGACAACCAACAGTCAGCCAAGTAGCTGGGGCAGAGAGGGGAACCATGTGACAGCGAGTAAGAGTGAGTGACAAGTTTGACAACAGAGGTTGAAGGTCGATGAGCTTGGAGCTCTGGAAAATATTAGGAATAATAAATGCATGATAACATAGGTGCCCTCCCTCCCCGCTGAGTTACACACATGGCACCAACAGCAGGGTTACCCCTCAATCAATCAATCAATCAATCGTTTACTTATATAGCCCTAAATCACTAGTGTCTCAAAGGGCTGCACAAACCACCACGACATCCTCGGTAGGCCCACATAAGGGCAAGGAAAACTCACACCCAGTGGGACGTCTGTGACAATAATGACTATGAGAACCTTAGAGAGGAGGAAAGCAATGGATGTCGAGCGGGTCTAACATGATACTGTGAAAGTTCAATCCACAATGGATCCAACACAGTCGCGAGAGTCCAGTCCAAAGCGGATCCAACTCAGCAGCGAGAGTCCCGTTCACAGCGGAGCCAGCAGGAAACCATCCCAAGCGGAGGCGGATCAGCAGCGCAGAGATGTCCCCAGCCGATACACAGGCAAGCAGTACATGGCCACCGGATCGGACCGGACCCCCTCCACAGGGGAGAGTGGGACATAGAAGAAAAAGAAAAGAAACAGCAGATCAACTGGTCTAAAAAGGGAGTCTATTTAAAGGCTAGAGTATACAAATGAGTTTTAAGGTGAGACTTAAATGCTTCTACTGAGGTGACATCTCGAACTGTTACCGGGAGGGCATTCCAGAGTACTGGAGCCCGAACGGAAAACGCTCTATAGCCCGCAGACTTTTTTTGGGCTTTGGGAATCACTAACTAGACTGCAAAGATGAGTGTGGCGGTGGGGGCGTGGTTATGGGCGTAGTCACCATTGCATTACATAATCGAATAATTTGCATATTCTGCTGTGATATGATTTTCTTAAAAAATTAAATGTTTCACTCAATTGACTCTCCTTAGTTTTATCCTGCTTCTAAATTTGTGTTTTAACTCCTGGATTGGATAAAAATGCTATAAAAATGTATACATACATTTCAAATGTTTTATTAATACCAACCGTGCATTTATCCACCTCTCAAAGACTCGCCAAAACAATGGACGTAATAATGTTTTAATTGGTCAAAGACATATGTCCTATACATTTTGTGGTCAAAAGTTTCCATACACTTACAAAAAAACATAATGTCATGGCTGTCTCCAAAGACATGCACCTGGGGTTAGGCTGATTGGCAACTCTGAATTGGCCCTAGTGTGTGAATGTGATAGTTGTCTATCTGTGTTGGCCCTACAACACAGATGTCAAACTCAAGGCCCGGGGACCAAATCCGTCCTGCCACATTATTTTATGTGGCCCGCGAAAGCCTGGAAATAATATGCGTTAATAAAATGCTTAATATGTTCTTACTAAATATATTTGTTCTTTCCCTTTCGACATTAAAAATCATATGCTGCATGCAATTGCATATTTTTTAAAAATCGATTTTATCAAAATCAAAAAATTACATTACCATGTATTCCCCCCCCAAAAATGTTTTAATAAGGATAAATACTGTACATGAATATAACTGACTGACTTATGATTTCAAAACAAATGATCAATCAACTTGTAGACTGTAAAATTGACAATCGATTTTACAGTTAAATTCGGCCGACTGAGTTTTTTTTACCGTAAAATCAACTTTGGCACTGTTTTTTTCCCCCATTCACAGTAAGACAATGAAATATTAATAACCCAAAAAAACAAAAACATTAAAAAACTACATTTTACAGTACAGAAACAAACTGGCAGGTCTTTTGCTTGAATTTTACCGCTAAAACAGTGGTATTGTTTCTCCATTCCATTCCTTAATTTTTTTTAATTGCTTAAAAAAACAAAACACTGCTTTTTCTGTAAAATTCTGGTGACTGAGCTGCCAGTTTTTAAAGTAAAATTTTTTTTGCAGCTTATGTAAAAAAATATATTGTTAACATATATATATCAATCAATCAATCAATGTTTACTTATATAGCCCTAAATCATATATATATATATTTCTTGATTGAATTATCCGGAGAATAGTGCTCGATACCGTGGTAGAGCGCAATATGTAGGTGTGGGAAAAATCACAAGACTACTTCATCTCTACAGAACTGTTTCATGAGGGGTTCCCTCATGAAAATCTCCTGAAAATCTCCCAAATTCTCTTGATGATTGAGGGAACCCCTCATGAAACAGTTCTGTAGAGATGAAGTAGTCTTGTGACTTTTCCCACACCTACACACATATATATATATACAAATATATACATATACATACATACATACATATATATACACATATACATACATACATATATATATACATACATACATATATATATATTATATATATACATATATATACACATACATACATATATATATATGTATTATATATATACATATATATACATACATACATGGGCTTCACGGTGGCAGAGGGGTTAGTGCGTCTGCCTCACAATACGAAGGTCCTGCAGTCCTGGGTTCAAATCCAGGCTCGGGATCTTTCTGTGTGGAGTTTGCATGTCCTCCCCGTGAATGCGTGGGTTCCCTCCGGGTACTCCGGCTTCCTCCCACTTCCAAAGACATGCACCTGGGGATAGGTTGATTGGCAACACTAAATTGGCCCTAGTGTGTGAATGTGAGTGTGAATGTTGTCTGTCTATCTGTGTTGGCCCTGCGATGAGGTGGCGACTTGTCCAGGGTGTACCCCGCCTTCCGCCCGATTGTAGCTGAGATAGGCGCCAGAGCCCCCCGCGACCCCGAAAGGGAATAAGCGGTAGAAAATGGATGGATGGACATACATACATACATACATACATATATGTATATATTATATATATATATACATACATACATATATATATATACATATATATACATACATACATACATACATATATATATACATTATATATATATATACATACATACATACATACATACATATATATATATTATATATATACATATATATATACACACACATGTATATTTATATATTACTCATTGTTAAAAGTGGCCCTCTGAGGGCAACCATAACTGTTATGTGGCCCTGCCCTACAATGATATGGGGACTTGTTCAGTGTGTACACTGCCTTCAGTCCAAGTGCAGCTGGATAGGCTCCAGTCCCCCCTGATCCCCCACTCCAAGGGGGACAAGCGGTAAAAAATGGATGGATGGAAGATGAAGGTGATTTATCTGATGTCATCGTCTGATATGCTTCATTGCTTTTAATGGCAGTTATAATGGGGCTTGGGGAAGTGCCCTGCATGTCTGCGCGTATGCTCCCGCACCTTTTGTGACCACCTGTATTACATTGAGTAAATGCGCGACAAGAGAAACTCTTCCCGACACACAATCGTAAGACATCCTGGGTTGGAATTTGGAGGGGAGTGACAATGTGTACTGCCACCTAACAGGTTGAGGAAAATGTACGTGTGGCAGTCCAAATCTATTTGTGGCGTATGTGACAAAAAAAGTGGAGCGTCAGAAACATTTGTGCTTTAAGAAAATACATTCTGCTGTTTAGGTGCTTACATTCACCCTCAAGTCGAGTTGCAAAAGTTACTTACTAGACTTTACCTGCACAATATCACCTTCAAGCACTTTTTGCACGTGGCCACACCCAATCTTTTGAACTATAAATTTAACACCAAGGCGATATGGCCTTTTATTAATATCTCAATACTTTTAAGCCATGTCACGATACACGATTATATCTCGATATTTTGCCTTAGCCTTGAATTAACACTCGATGCATATAATCACGGCATTATCAGGAATCTATGTGTCTACATTAAAACATTCTTGTTCATACTGCATTAATATATGCTAATTTTAAACTTTCATTCAGAGAGGGAATTCACAGTTAAGTCAATTGACCAAAACTGTATTTACTAAACAGTTAATAAGCAGTGGCACAAACATTCATGTCATTTCAAAACAGAAAGTACAAGATTGTCAGACATTTTAAAACAAGCTATGAGTGCACTTTTGTGCATGATGTCACTAAGATGACATATAGTCTACTTTCTGTACAGAACGCTACTATAATAGTTTAAAACAAATAAAGTGCACTTTTGTGCATGATGTCACACAAGATATATCAATAACTGTCAAATAAAAATGAGCTGCATAATAGGAAATCAAATATTGTATGTCCTTCGCTATGTGGTAGGTTCCTGCGGACGTTATCTCCTTCTGTTGTTGACTAATGTTTTAATATGGCGATCTGGAAATGGTTGCTTTGGCACGAAGGGAGATGTTGACATGCAGAGTTTCAAGCACTCTTCATTCTCTAGCGGGTGACTTTTCAAAATGATGCTACAAATTAGCAGTAGGTGCTATTATTTGTAGCCAAGCTTTTGCCGCATACTTGTTCGACATCTTCCTGCTTGAAAAAGGGCTGGGCGATATGACTAAAAAAATTATCACAATATAAGTGATGACACCCAACTCTACATGCCCCTAAAGCTGACCAACACGCCGGACTGTAGTCAGTTGGAAGCGTGTCTTAATGAAATTAAACAATGGATGTCCGCTAACTTTTTGCAACTTAATGCCAAAAAAACGGAAATGCTGATTATCGGTCCTGCTAGACACCGACCTCTATTTAATAATACAACTTTAACATTTGACAACCAAATAATAAAACAAGGTGACTCTGTAAAAAATGTGGGTATTATCTTCGACCCAACTCTCTCCTTTGAGTCACACATTAAAAGCGTTACTAAAACGGCCTTCTTTCATCTCCGTAAAATCGCTAAAATTCGCTCCATTTTGTCCACTAAAGACGCCGAGATCATTATCCATGCGTTTGTTACGTCTCGTCTCGATTACTGTAACGTATTATTTTCGGGTCTCCCCATGTCTAGCATTAAAAGATTACAGTTGGTACAAAATGCGGCTGCTAGACTTTTGACAAGAACAAGAAAGTTTGATCATATTACGCCTGTACTGTATATACCTTTATATACATATATACATACATATATACCTGTACTGGCTCACCTGCACTGGCTTCCTGTGCACTTAAGATGTGACTTTAAGGTTTTACTACTTACGTATAAAATACTACACGGTCTAGCTCCAGCCTATCTTGCCGATTGTATTGTACCGTATGTCCCGGCAAGAAATCTGCGTTCAAAAGACTCCGGCTTGTTAGTGATTCCTAGAGCTCAAAAAAAGTCTGCGGGCTATAGAGCGTTTTCCGTTCGGGCTCCAGTACTCTGGAATGCCCTCCCGGTAACAGTTCGAGATGCTACCTCAGTAGAAGCATTTAAGTCTCATCTTAAAACTCATCTGTATACTCTAGCCTTTAAATAGACCTCCTTTTTAGACCAGTTGATCTGCCGCTTCTTTTCTTTCTCCTATGTCCCCCCCTCCCTTGTGGAGGGGGTCCGGTCCGATGACCATGGATGAAGTACTGACTGTCCAGAGTCGAGACCCAGGATGGACCGCTCGTCGGGACCCAGGATGGACCGCTCGCCTGTATCGGTTGGGGACATCTCTACGCTGCTGATCCGCTTGAGATGGTTTCCTGTGGACGGGACTCTCACTGCTGTCTTGGAGCCACTATGGATTGAACTTTCACAGTATCATGTTAGACCCGCTCGACATCCATTGCTTTCGGTCCCCTAGAGGGGGGGGGTTGCCCACATCTGAGGTCCTCTCCAAGGTTTCACATAGTCAGCATTGTCACTGGCGTCCCACTGGATGTGAATTCTCCCTGCCCACTGGGTGTGAGTTTTCCTTGCCCTTTTGTGGGTTCTTCCGAGGATGTTGTAGTCGTAATGATTTGTGCAGTCCTTTGAGACATTTGTGATTTGGGGCTATATAAATAAACATTGATTGATTGATTGAAGTGTTTCATATCAGTCGATATCGATAATTATCGATAAAAAAAACAAAAAACTATTCTAAATAAAGACCAGGAGAAAAAAGGCTGAATTTGAATACTTTTATTTTAAATATAACCTTTAACCTTTAGAACGAGGTCAGCATTAAGAAAAACAGTCAAATAAATGAAAATACTGGTCGATGTGCAAATATTGACAATAAATAAATGCTTACCCAGACTTCTCAACTATGTCCTTCGCTAATTGATACACCCCTGCATCCCTTATTTCTTTATAATGTTTTGAATTTTTGTCGCATGGCACTGCTGCCGAGTGCCTCTCAATGGTGGTCTGTTGTTGCCGCTTCGGTGCTGTTCCACTTGCACCGGCTGATGTTGTGGCTGTTTGCTGCTGTACTCCAGCGGGTGAGAGCGGCTCAGCTGGTAAAATAAGTTTTTCGTGTTCCAAGACTTGGTCGGGACTACGACCTTGCAAAGTTTGCAGACAGTATTACTCTGATTCGTATCGGACTTAAACAATCCAAAATACTGCCAAACTGGTGACGTGACGTCTCCTTTTTTATTTACAATTTCCTCTCGTGCTGCTGCACTCATATTCTCGTTTCGTTGATTAATGTGGACCCCGACTTAAACAAGCTGAAAAACTTATTGGGGTGTTACCATTTAGTGGTCAATTGTACGGAATATGTACTGAACTGTGCAATCTACTAATAAAAGTATAAATCAATCCATCCATCCATCCATCCATTTTCTACCGCTTATTCCCTTTCGGGGTCGCGGGGGGCGCTGGCGCCTATCTCAGCTACAATCGGGCGGAAGGCGGGGTACACCCTGGACAAGTCGCCACCTCATCGCAGGGCCAACACAGATAGACAGACAACATTCACACTCACATTCACACACTAGGGCCAATTTAGTGTTGCCAATCAACCTATCCCCAGGTGCATGTCTTTGGAAGTGGGAGGAAGCCGGAGTACCCGGAGGGAACCCACGCATTCACGGGGAGAACATGCAAACTCCACACAGAAAGATCCCGAGCCTGGATTTGAACCCAGGACTGCAGGACCTTCGTATTGTGAGGCAGACGCACTAACCCCTCTGCCACCGTGAAGCCTATAAATCAATCGTTGCTTTTTTTTTTTCCCCCTGTTAGCATTTCCCAGAATGCCTTGCGGTTCAGGCTCGGCCGTGATAGGTCGAGAGGCTAAAGCCCTTCCTTTGCCTACACCCCCCAGAATGCCGTGCGGTTCCGGCTCTGCGTTTCTTACTATTTTTTTCTAACAGAACTCAGTGAAATTATCGAACGTTCTATCGACCCCATTTTCAATTCATATTGATCACATGTCTATCGCGATATATATCGTTATCGTTTTATCGGCCAGCCCTAGCTTGAAGCCTAACCACCGCCAGACGATGGACCACGTGTTGTTTTTCTTAAAAATGAATTCTTCCTTCATTTGTTACCAGATTCACACCTTCTTTCTCTCGTATTACCACATCACAGCTAATAGTTCCCATGCTGCTACCTCTCTGCTCCGTGACAGCGTATGACGCGACAGTATGTGACGTATGCAAGAGGGGGCGCTTGTTTTAAGTCTCTGTGAAGAGAGACAAAAAAAAAGAGTGAAAAAAGCCTGTAGTGTAATGCCCACAGGTAAAAGCAACTGCGTGAGAACGTATGCTTGAATATCACGATAGTCATTTTCTATATCGCACAGAGACAAACCCAAGTTTATCGATATATCGCCCAGCCCTTGTACCTACTCAGTTTTTTTTAGTCTGGTTACTACCGTTTATCTCGGCACTGGTGCCATTATCGTCCCGAGTTTTGGTGTGCACCCCTATACATTACTACGGATTACATGGGGAAATAGTACTATTGACCCTTTCTTGACACGTGACCTCCACTTTAATGTTGCATGTAAAAGAAATATACACTAGCTGTGCTGACTAGAAAGAAAAGCTCATTAACCTTTGGAAACTGACCTTCCTGGCTAAGGCCCTCATCAAACAAGAAATAAAAGATCTCCTTCTGTGGACCCCTGGAAGAGTTTGAGAAGCCTGCACAGCCCCGTCAGGTCAAGCTGGGCCTTTTGGTATCTTAGCAGCTGCTTCATTTTGCAGTGTGAAGGAATGCAATCAAACGAGTTTTCCATCCTTTTCGTGTCCAGTTTACCTTGGCAGAGGCAACAGCATTTCGAGTGCGACTTGAAGTCATGGACATATGCACACATAAACTTTAGTAATGCCCTGAGCGCCTCGACACATGGATGGTTTTGTGGTTCTCACGCAGTTGCAACACAGCTTGCTGTGACGCAGTAAGACGTTTGAGATGTGGATCGAAAAGGTTATACAGCGTGGTGATTAAGACGCTGTTAACGAGTGGTCTATGCAATGGTCACCATAGCAATTAGACTTTTCACACAGCCATCAAAACATCTAAAACCACCATTCAAACACTCTTTATGGCACTCCACAATCTTTGCAGACGCCGGAATGCACAAACACTCCAAAAGTGCATCTCACAGAGCTCCCTGGTTTGGAGCAAGGCTCTCCCTCAAAAGGAAACCTTGATTTGTGTTCCAGAGCAACCTTTTGCCAAATGTCTTCTTGTCAAACAGGCAAATAGAGCAGAGAAAACTGAGAGTGCAGATAGTAATTAGTCTTTGATTCTTGGCTCAGTGTGTAGTCCTGCAGAAATCAGAGGACTTGAGGGACCATCTTTTCTGTGCAACCCGCAAAGCACCGCCACACCTTTTCACCACCTCGATGATAATTACTCAGCAAACAGAGCGCAACAAAACAATACATGGGACAACAACACTATGATTCGTAGGAGGAACAATCTCGGCATTCTTTAAACCAATGGCCAGCTTTAATTGCACATACTTCCCAGGACTTTCAAAGTTGAAAGCCCAGAAGATTATAGGACCTTCAGAGGTACTACAGCTTGTCACGGATGTGGGATGTAAAGGTTTTAGAGCTTTAAGAATTTAAAGGCTCGATCCCAGACGTTAGCATCCTAATAATCAGTGTGGGGTTAGTTACTGAAAACCAGTAACTAGTTACAGATACTAGTTACTTTATTTCTAAAGTAACTCAGTAACTAACTCAGTTAGCTTTTCTCTGGTGCGATATTCATATTTCACAGTGTACATTGGACGTATATGTTGATATATTGATATTTAATTGGACTAATTCAAGCACTAAGTCAAATCCAATCGATCGAGTTCAATCAATCAATCAATCAATGTTTACTTATATAGCCCTAAATCACTAGTGTCTCAAAGGGCTGCACAAACCACCACGACATCCTCGGTAGGCCCACATAAGGGCAAGGAAAACTCACACCCAGTGGGACATTGGTGACAATAATGACCCAGTGGGACGTCGGTGACAATGATGACTATGAAAACCTTAGAGAGAAGGAAAGCAATGGATGTCGAGCGGGTCTAACATGATACTGTGAAAGTTCAATCCACAATGGATACAACACAGTCGCGAGAGTCCAGTCCAAAGAGGATCCAAGACACAGCAGCGAGAGTCCCGTTCACAGCGGAGCCAGCAGGAAACCATCCCAAGCGTAGGCGGACCAGCAGCGCAGAGATGTCCCCAGCCGATACACAGGCAAGCAGTACATGGCCACCGGATCGGACCGGACCCCCTCCACACGGGAGAGTGGGACATAGAAGAAAAAGAAAAGAAACGGCAGATCAACTGGTCTAAAAAGGGAGTCTATTTAAAGGCTAGAGCATACAAATGAGTTTTAAGGTGAGACTTAAATGCTTCTACTGAGGGGGCATCGCGAACTGTTACCGGGAGGGTATTCCAGAGTACTGGAGCCCGAATGGAAAATGCTCTATAGCCCGCAGACTTTTTTTGGGCTTTGGGAATCACTAATAAGCCGGAGTCCTTTGAACGCAGATTTCTTGCCGGGACATATGGTACAATACAATCGGCAAGATAAGATGGCGCTAGACCGTGTAGTATTTTATACGTAAGTAGTAAAACCTTAAAGTCACATCTTAAGTGCACAGGAAGCCAGTGCAGGTGAGCCAGTACAGGTGTAATGTGATCAAACTTTCTTGTTCTTGTCAAAAGTCTAGCAGCCGCATTTTGTACCAACTGTAATCTTTTAATGCTAGACATGGGGAGACCCGAAAATTGTTCATTTTAACACTTAAAAAAAGGGCTTGAGCTGGTGTCACTTTAAATACCATAGCTCTTCACTTCTAACTTACGTAGCTCTTCACTTTAAACATAAGAACTCTTCACTTATAATTTACATACCGTATTTTTCGCATTATAAGTCGCTCCGGAGTATACGTCGCACCAGCCGAAAATGCATAATAAAGAAGGAAAAAAACATATATACGTCGCACTGGAGTTTAAGTTGCATTTTGGGGGGAAATATATTTGGTAAAATCCAACACCAAGAACAGACACTTGAAAGGCAATTTAAAATAAATAAAGAAGAGTGAACAACAGGATGAATAAGTGTACATTATAGGACGCATAAATAATTAACGGAGAACGTGCCCGGTATGTTAGCGTAACATATTATGGTAAGAGTCATTCAAATAACTATAAGATATAGAACATGCTATACGTTTACCAAACTATCTGTCACTCCTAATCGATAAATCCGATGAAATCTTCTTCCTCGATGTCGCTTCTAAACAACTCCGCCAACTCCAAAGGTATGCGCCGCTTCCTCTTGTCGTTTTCTGCTGCATATTTCACTACGTCCAGCTTGTAATCTGCAGTACATGAGTTCCTTTTCGGTGCCATTTTTGTTCAGCTCTTCTCAGTTTTTATAAATTACCGCCAACGTTGAAATGATCCATTTTAATAGCTACGGCAGTAGCATATAGCAGTTAGCATCCCATGACCCACAATGCACTTCTGCCATGACCCTCCCCCGCCAAATTCTTATTGGTTGACGTGTGTGTGACGATTGCTGACATTCTCTTTGTCTCTTCCGCGAATGAGATAAATAATAATATTTAATATTTTACGGTAATGTGTTAATAATTTCACACATAAATCGCTCCGGAGTATATGTCGGACCCCCGGCCAAACTATGAAAAAAACTGCAATTTATAATCCGAAAAATACGGTACCTTTCCGCCTATAGCAGGGGTCGGCAACCTAAAATGTTGAAAGAGCCATATTGGACCAAAAATACAAAAACAAATTTGTCCGGAGCCGTTAAAAATTAAAAGCTATAATACATACAGATAGTGTGTCATGAGAGATACATTGAATTAAGAGGACTTAAAAGAAACCAAATGAGCTCAAATATAGCAAAAATGTGGCATAATGATGCAATATGTACATGTAGCTAGCCTAAATAGCATGTTAGCATCGATTAGCTCGCAGTCATGCAGTGACCAAATATGTCTGATTAGCCCTCCGCAGAAGTCAATAACATCAATTAGGGATGATACTTGAAACCAGTTTTCCCGGTTGTTCGATAAGAAAACAACCAAGTCCTCAGACTCGAACCCCTTTTTTATGACCGGTACCCGTTATCGAGACCGCTATAGTAAAGCAAAAGAGTTGGTTCTTTATTCGAATCCGTCCCGACCAGAAATGCTCCGAGAGACATCACAAGAAACGACGTCACGTAGCTCAGTCATTAGGTGCAGATAACGAAAGCAGGAAAACAACGGACGGGAAAAAGCGCTCCAAGGTGTAATAAAGTTCAAAACAAAAGACATAATCCAGTGAATAACTTTACTGAGAGATTTGAGCAGGGTACAAACACATGACCAACACTTTTACGACCAACCGGAAACATAGCAACCAGGTTCTTAAAGCAACCGCAGCACATACATATTTATACAACATATCCCCCTTTTTTAACTTTTGTTTTTCTTTCCTTGTAAACACAGCAAAATCACACTGTATATGTGTTGTCAGTCTAATTATAAATAATGCAGACGAGGCGGGTTGGCTGAGTTCTTGACGTTTACTGCCGGGTGACGACATGCAACAGCACTTTTCGGGGCTGAGGCGCATGCTCGTCACTCCCGTTGCATGTTGGGTAGTGTAGTTGTTATATTCCCTAGCTCAGGGGTCGGGAACCTTACGTTAGCTGTATGTACATTTGAAACTAGATATCCACATTTAATGCGAAACAAACACTTACCAATCGACTGATTTAAGTTGCTCCAGTGTCAAAAGATGCGAAAGTCCTGATCGTTTGGTCTGCACATTTTACCGGCGATGCTAATAAGGCAGCCATGCTGTGGGCCACTTCATTAGGTACACCCACGCTATGGCCGAATAGCGTCAATAGCTATTTGCTCAATAGCTTCAATTTCTTCTTCAATTTCGTTTTCGCTATCTGCCTCCATACTCCGACCATTTGTTTCAATACATGCGTAATCTGTTGAACCGCTTAAGCCGTTGAAATCAGAGTCTGAATCCGAGCTAATGTCGCTATATCTTGCTGTGGTAACCGCCATGTTTGTATTGGCAGCCCTGTATGACGTCACAGGGAAATGGATAGTAGTTTCGAAGATAGCGAAAATAAGGCACTTTAAAGCTTTATTTAGGGATAATCCGGGACCGGTAAAATTTTGAAAAAAACTTAAAAAAATAAAACGAGCCACTGGGAACTGATTTTAATTGTTTTTACCCCTTTTGAAATTGTGATAATGTTCCCCTTTAATGAAAACAGTGTGCTTTATAACAATTCAATCAATCAATCAATGTTTACTTATATAGCCCTAAATCACTAGTGTCTCAAAGGGCTGCACAAACCACCACGACATCCTCGGTAGGCCCACATAAGGGCAAGGAAAACTCACACCCAGTGGGACGTCGGTGACAATGATGACTATGAGAACCTTGGAGAGGAGGAAAGCAATGGATGTCGAGCGGATCTAACATGATACTGTGAAAGTTCAATCCACAATGGATACAACACAGTCGCGAGAGTCCAGTCCAAAGAGGATCCAAGACACAGCAGCGAGAGTCCCGTTCACAGCGGAGCCAGCAGGAAACCATCCCAAGCGTAGGCGGACCAGCAGTGCAGAGATGTCCCCACCCGATACACAGGCAAGCAGTACATGGCCACCGGATCGGACCGGACCCCCTCCACACGGGAGAGTGGGACATAGAAGAAAAAGAAAAGAAACGGCAGATCAACTGGTCTAAAAAGGGAGTCTATTTAAAGGCTAGAGTATACAAATTATTATTATTACATTATTATTACAATTAGGGAGGTTTGTGTCATGTTTTTCCTACAGAAACTATATTAAAACAAAAAAGATATCTTTTATATTTTTTCCCCTCATCTTTTACCATTTTTCATACATTTTTGAAAAATCTCCAGAGAGCCACAAGGGCGGCGCTAAAGAGCCGCGGGTTGCCGACCCCCGGCTTATAGAATGAAAACAGTTTGCAAAATTGCTTTAATTCTTGGGTTTGCAAATTAGAGTAAGGAACGACCACCAGGATTCTGTGATAGAGCTAAGCAATAGTAGTAAAGACAGCGGCGAAGCAAATAAAAAAAGCTCCTTACAACTTGCATTGCAGAGTGTTTCCAATGCGAAAGAGAGGAGCCAAAGGCACTGCAGATATATGTTTGAGTGCATCTGTGCAGACAGTAGCCTCTCATACCCCTTCCCCCGGTCTCCACTGCGCTTCATCTACATTTACAAAAACACAGAAAATGTGATCAATACGTCTGTGCACAGCCACCAGAACGGTAACAGGACAGATAGTAAAAACAAAACACTATCCGTTAGGAAAAGAGGTTTTTTATCTCATTCCTAGACGTTCTAACTTTCATTATAGAGACTGCAGCACTCAAAGTCCCAGACAGCTCATCTTGTTGCAATGTGTTTGGGCTCAAATCCTACAAAAAAAAAGGCTTAGGGATTTTTTTTTTTTTTACTAAAAATAACACTGCAGACAGAAGGGCTCTTTTCTAAAAAAGCCGGACTCAAGTATAGAGCTGAGACGAATTTAACCCACATGCTGTGTTCCTGTGGAGCCCGGGGCCTATTCTGATGCCAGGTCCACTGCTCGGCTAACTTTCTAGCATGTCAGCATAAACTCTATGAAAACCACAATGACGATACATGTGCACTCAAGTACACACGCGCACGTCAGACTCAAAGACTGTTTCTGTTGACATAGAGACCTCCTTATCCTACACACACACACACATACATACATACATACATATACACAGAGACATGTGCACACACACAGAGACCACCAACTCCCACTCCTCCCACTTCCTCCAGTGACACTGAAGAGTGATGAGACCCAGACTCTTGCTGCGACTTGAAGTCTATCTTGGTCTCATAACTGCGGTTCTCTTGTTAATGACAGACTATGTAACCTGATTCTGTGCACACACACACACAAAACCCCCATCCTCATCTCTCTTAGGGTTTCTGAAGCCAACCACTTCCCTTCCCTAGCATATTGTTCATACCCAAAACTGCAGGCTACTTCTGGCCGTCAAATTATTCTGCACACCAACCAAATACCATGGATTTTGAACCAAGCCCCGCCCACACCGTGAACATGGCATGCTTGTAGTATGCTATTTTTTGTGATTATACACTGTGAAAGAAGTTGCCGGTTGACAATCCGAGTAAGATTATGTTTACATGACAGCAACCCTCAAATACTTTGCAAAGTAATGAGATGTAATTGTACTTTTCCTGGAGAAATGTTGTAAGCACCAACCCTAAAAAAAAGTGCTATTTTATGCTGTGAGCAGGAGAGGATAGGAAGAGGAAAAAAAGGAAATTGCGGGGACAAGAGAGGGATAAGACAGAGAGACAACAACAATAGCAATAAGGGACGGCGTGGCGCAGTGGGAGAGTGGCCGTGCGCAACCCGAGGGGCCCTGGTTCAAATCCCACCAAGGACCAACCTCGTCACGTCTGTTGTGTCCTAAGCAAGACACTTCACCCTTGCTCCTGATGGGTGCTGGTTGGCTGCCTTGCATGGCTCCCTCCATCAGTGTGTGAATGTGTGTGTGAATGGGTAAATGTGGAAGTAGTGTCAAAGTGCTTTGAGTACCTTGAAGGTAGAAAAGCGCTATACAAGTACAACCCATTTAATAACAACAATAGAGCAACATCAACAAATAGGATAGGTTCAAATATGATGGTAAAAGTGATAGCAAAGAAGCAGTTAGGAAAATAAATATTAATAGTACAGAAATAATGAACATTATTAAACTAAAAATGGAGCAATGCAAATACCAATAGAAATTGCACTATTGATAATGAATAATAATAATTACCTCTATAATCAACAATACAATTGTTTCAAATGCAACAATACATAAATGTAATTATGAATTGAACTACAAAAGAAAAAGGATACACGGAGGGGAAGAATGAGGAGCTAACTATTTTAACCTTATAGATTGTTATAGTAACACAGAACACTTAATAGTACTGTGCATCTTCTCCATTTAACTGTCCTTTAAAACACATGCGATGTTGCAAACGTTCCAATTCACACAAATTCAAACAATCGTCACACTTTGCCGCATTCTTGCATATTGTTCACAATCATTATGAGACAAAAAGACAGATGTAATTTTTGTTTAATGCATTCTAACTGATGAGTAAACATAAATAAAAGTCTTCTTACAATGGAACCAATGGGAGGTCCTCTGTTCCGCCAATAAAACTTGATAAATAACAATCCAAACACAGCTAACAATACCCCATTTAAATTTTGCAACTTGAATATTAATATTATTAGTATTAGTAGTAGTATAGTAGTATTAGTTATTCTGTTATAAGCGCTGAAACAAACCATGAACATTAGCTTGTCTTATTATGTTGACTTTCTTGCGTTGGAGCTCGTGGAAGTTTATTCTACATCATAAATAATGCCTCTCACCTGGATAGTAAAAGAATGAGGACGTAATCCTGTTCTGTCTCCCTGTAATGTTTGTCTAAACTTGAATGGGATTGTGCTGAAAATTTTAATTTTCCAGAAGGAACTCTCCTGACGGAATAAATAAAGTACTATCTAATCTAATCTAAGTAGACATCGACAACCAATTTAGACCCGAAAATGACGAGAAAAACACATATGGACGATTGTTAGCACCCCCCATTTATTCTCTGCAGTAAGTAATATTCAGTGACGAAGTAAAAATCGAACGCCGTGATACGATTTTGAAATGAGGCTGACGTAACTGAATATCTCCACCTTGGTTTGAAATATTCGGGACTGATGGGGATGCCAAGAACACAAAAACAGTTAACAAGTTAGAAACATAGGTTTTGCATAATAAGTTCCCAAATTAAAAGGTGTTTTGAGATAAGAAAAAGAAAAAGCCTTGGAAATAATATTTTAAAAAATCGAATATAATATCTAATCTTCTTAAAAAAAAATGTATGACCTCGATTCCTCAGCTAACGAACACACAAATGAACAAAATAAAGTGCACTGGTTTAAGAGGACATGAAAATAATTGACCTTTAACAATGGTGCTTTCATAGGCAAACATTATTGTAGGACATACACACAAAGACTTTAGCTAGGATCCTTCTCCACTCGGAGGATTATGAGACGGAGGTATTTTTACGGTGCATCCAAGGACCGCAGAGTAGGACACCACAAAATAATAAATAATAGATTTTATTTGATACACATTTTTCATTTAAATACACTTTAAAGTGATAGAATACAAACCAACATTTGAAACAGTCAGAGATGGAGCTTAGCCATTAACATACTCAGACTAAAACAAGGTCAATGAAGGATAAAAAACACAAAATAGTGGGTTTTCTAACAGTGAGTGTACTTATTTTAGTTACCTTAAAAAAATAACTTGGTCAAAAGATTTCAGTGTGTATATTAGTACTTTTTAAGCACATTCGGAAAAATACCACAGTAATAATTATAAATGTGATCAATTTGGCCACGATAACAACACAATATTACATTTTTATATCATTACATCCATCTATCCATCCATCCGTTTTCTACCGCTTATTCCCTTCGGGGTCGCGGGGGGTGCTGGAAGGCGTGGTACACCCTGGACAAGTCACCACCTTATTGCAGGGCCAACACAGATAGACAGACAACATTCACATTCACACACTAAAGGACCATTTATTGTTGCCTATCAACCTATCCCCAGGTGCATGTCTTTGGAGGTGGGAGGAAGCCGGAGGGAACCCACGCAGTCACGGGAAGAACATGCAAACTCCACACAAAAAGATCCCGAGCCTGGAATTGAATCCAGAACTACTCAAGACCTTCGTATTGGGAGGCACATGCACTAACCCCTCTTCCACCATGCTGCCCTAAATGCCAACCAAAAATATTTTGTGTTAAAAAAAAGCTTAAATACATTGCAACTTCTGCCACTATTTTTGGGAAAAAACTGCCGCACATTGGATGGCATTTTTAAAAGTAGGAGTTAAAAACAGTCTTATGTACACAGCCCAAAGAGGGAGGAGAAACCACTATTGTTTCCTCCCAATAGTAAATAATACAAAATTCATTAACACGCTACTTTAAAGCACCCGACTTCTCCTGGACAGTCAACACATCAATCAACAAGAAGGCTCAGCAGCGGCTACACTTCCTGAGAGTCCTCGGGAAGTACAACCTGAAGCCTGACCTGCTGCTGACCTTCTACCGCTCGTCCATCGAGAGAGCCTGCTGACCTACTGTATTACAGTATGGTACGGCAGCTGCACTGCAGCAGACAGGGAGAGGCTGCAAAGAGTGGTCAAGACGGCTCAGAAGATCATCGGCCGCCCTTTCTCCTCTCTGATGGACATCTACACCTCCCGCTGCCTCAACAGAGCCGGTGCCATCATCCAGGACAGCACCCACCCTGGCTCTGACCTGTTCCACCTGCTGCCCCCTGGGAAGTGCTACAGGTGCATTAAAACCAAGACAAGCAGGCTAAAGAACAGCTTCTTCCCCAGGGCCATAACCACCCTGAACGGACTGCCCCATTGACCCTCATAACTGCCTTCTCTTCGGTGCAATAACCCATTCCACCAACCACCCTGTTTTTTTTCCATGTATATATTTTTTCATGTATATATTCATTTCACCCACCGTACATTTGTACAGAGTGTATAGAGTCACATTGTACAGAGTGTATAGGGTGTACAGCAGGGGTGCCCACACTTTTTCTGCAGGTGAGCTACTTTTCAATTGACCAACTCGAGGGGATCTACCTCATTTATATATATCATTTATATGTATTTATTTATGAAAGAGACATTTTTGTAAACAAGTTAAATGTGTTTAATGATAATACAAGCATGTGTAACACATATAGATGTCCTTCTTTCACAAAGACAAGAATATAAGTTGGTGTATTACCTGATTCTGATGACTTGCATTGATTGGAATCAGACAGTAATGATGATAACGCCCACATTTTCAAATGGAGGAGAAAAAAAGTTGTCCTTTCTGTACAATACCACATGAAAGTGGTTGGTTTTTGGCATCTAATTCATCCAGCTTCCATACACTTTACAAGAAAAACATTGGCGGCAAATTCCGTAGCTTGCTTGATTGACATTCACGGCACCCGAGGGTCTTGTGAGATGACGCTGGCTGCTGCCAGTTCATTATTATGAAAAAATGACAGAGAGGAAGGCGAGAAACACTTTTTATTTCAACAGACTTTCGCGCCGTCCCTTCCGTCAAAACTCTAAAGGCCGCCTGCACATTTCCTATCTTCACAATAAAAGCCCTGCTTCATGCTGCGTGCGCTAACAAAATAAGAGTCTCGGAAAGCTGGCATGCACAAGTGATGTGC
>NC_084629.1:4062003-4082003 GCF_033978795.1 Nerophis ophidion
ATGAGAAATTAGGATGTACATTTTTGAAATTATGCTTTTCTGATTTGTGGGGATTTCCAAGAGTTAGTCTATTACAGATTTAAGTGGACTAACGGTAATAGAGCTGTTAATTGATTTGGCAAAGTTTCGGATTTGAAAATAACGAAATAGGTCAGAGTTAGGGAGATTAATCTTTTCACGTATTTGATTGAAGCTAGTGAAGACATTGTTAATATAAAAGTCCATTAGGCTATGTCTACACTAAGCCGGATAACCCCTTAAATTAATAATTATTTAGCCTAAGCCCCGTTTCAGTCACACTAAACCAGCGTTTAAGGTCCGCTCCCTCGGACACATTTTAACACGGGTAAGTCAGCCGTGTAATTCTCGAGTTCGGAGAGGAAGTGACGTCAGAAAGACTGCGCCACGGCCAGCTTCATAATAAAGCGGTTTCGTAACTCGGAGCTAACCACTGGAAATCATCCAGAAATGCCTGTGTTTCTGCTTCTTCTACATGTACGGAAATCACACAGGAATACCTTAAGAGAAAGCGATTGCAGCTATTTGGGATACAACACTTCTCAGACGGCAAGAGAACTTTCCAAAGTCCAGGTCAGCTATGATTCTACTTACTGAAATACTTTGTCCATTTGTCAAAAGAAAGTCAACGAGAATGCGGGCTCCCATGGATGCGATAAAAAAGTAGTGTGTGCTTGTATTACCTGGCCGTCGAGGGAAAACTACGGAAAACGGCGAATGCTTCTGGACTGGCAAAGCAGACTGTATCAGTTATTGTCCGCCATGTATGTCACGGACTCAATGTCAAGGTCCAGAGTATATAAAGTCACCAAAATAGAATGGACAATGAAGGTGAAGGCAAAAGAGTGAGGAGTGTCCTGACCAGGTATCTAGATCCCTAGATTGACTGATGTAAAATGTTCTTTATCACATTGTTTATGTGTCTAATAAAGATGTGATTAATTTATGATGTCTCAGGTGTGATTCACTACAATAGGGCCCCACAGCACACTGGATTCCAGTTAATTCAGGAAGTCAAATTTAAGACTTTTTAAGACCTTTTTAATGCAACCTTGAATGAAATTTAAGACCGAAAAAAAATAATAAAAAATCTATAAATATAAGCGATGGTTGGGGATCCCACTGTACTACAACCTCAATGACAATCAGTCAAGTTTACTTTTTGTATGTTTATTAATAAACAAACTGATAAGCACCACTCTGCCAAACAGCTATGAAAAATCTTGAGAGATCCAAAAACTTTGACATTCAAAACAAACAAACCAACACCAACGCCAGTAAAAACATAATAACCTGAGAAACAGGAAACATCACACAATAAAGATCGCCAATCCCGTCATTTGAGGTGTAGGATTGATGTTTCACCACAGTGTGCAAGATCCATAACACCTCGGGTTTTAATGTTGCTGTCCCGCCGAAGATTAGTGTCAGCAGTTGTTGTTAGTTGGGGGGGGGGCGTTGGCGCTGGACCCACGCAGAACTGAGAGATGCCCGGTGTTTGTTTTTGGCTCTCTGCCGCGATTTTATGCTTACCGCACTGCATGTGCGATTCGACTGCTCTAATTCCCATGGTGCCAAGTTTGAAATCCCTCTTACAAAGTATGCACCTGGACTCCTCGGGATTGGCAACAGGCTTAAGCCAGCTTTTAAACCGGCTGTCCTCCAGCCAACGCTCGCAAAACTTGCATTTCCCCATGCTGACTGAAAGGCGTCGGGACGCGAGGAAGATAGGAAGGAGTCTGCGCGCGACCCGACTATGCGCGCGACCCGACTATGCGCGCGACTGACACTGAAATCACTTACTTTTACTCAAAGACGTGCCGTAACTTTTATTCAAAGACGTGCCCCGAAAAAAAAACTAAATAACTGGCCCCACAATTTAAGACCATTGAGCACTGAATTTAAGACCATCTTAGGAATTTATAACAAAGTTAATACTTTTTAAGGCCTTAATTTTAGATACATGAATTTAAGACTTTTTAAGAATCCGCGGATACCCTGTAATTGAAATACCACAACACTGGATATGGTTCAGATAAGTTACATCTAAGAACTTGCGCACAAAACAACACTGGAGGTGACTATGATGTACGCGTTTTCCGCGCATGCATGTTAGGTCGCATTACGCCAAGCTGACGGAGGGGGTCTAGGGGTCTTAGGCCCTGTTTACACCAAGATACTACATATTACAAAAAGGTTATCCAGAATAAATCACACCTAACATTATCCGTGTCCATACACAACAATGACACCATTTAAGACCCCCGTCCCCCTCCGTCTGCCGGCACAACGCAACCTAGTACGCATATGCGGAGGGGGGGGGGTTTCCTCTGCTTCAAGCTCTCGAGTAGATGACTTTACTTCACTTTAAAGTGGTTTAAAAAAACTAAATTGTAAATAGTTTGCTGTGCATTTTACATTTGTTTGCAAGTTTTTAATATTAAAATGTATCTCCTTTGAACAATATCCAGTGTTGTGGTATATCAATTAACTGGAATCCATCCCTATTGTAGTGAATCACACCTGAACCACCATACATTAATCAAATCTTTAATCGACATGACAACGTAGACAATGTGATCAACTGTTTGGGACACGAGGGGATGGTTCCATCTTTCAGCTGCGCGCTAATGGCGGAGTTAGCGAAGATGCGAGCATCATGCACACTCCCTGGTAATTTCACAGTCACACCCATAAAGCAATATTTGTAGTCACACACTGCCTATGACGATCACATCCACGGGAGGAAGGCACCAAGTTTTCTGGTAAGTAGAATCACAGCTGACAGTTGGAAGGTTCTTTTGCCATCAGAGATGTGTAGTATCCCAAATAGCTGCAAACGCCCATAGTCTTCTCTTAAGGTATTGATTTGTGATTTCCAAGAGCGCCTGTACCTCTACCATAAGGAGAAACACGGGTATGTCTGCGTGAGTCGCCTCAATCTTTGTTATGAAGCTGGCGCGTTTTGTGTGCGGCGCGGTCTTTCTGGCGTCACTTCCTCTCCGAAACTCAGTTTGTAGACGGTCAATGAGCTATAGACCCATAGATTCAAGAAATACACAGCACGCGCTAACCCGTTAGGGAGGTTACCTTAAACGCCGGTTTAGTGTGGCTGAAACGGTGCTTAGAGCCAGCTTGTGGTGCCCAAGACTAGACTTAAAACCAGGGGAGACAGGGACCTTCTCTGTGATCGACCCTAAGCTCTGGAACACTCTACCAATCCATGTTCCAACTGCTCCCAGAGGTTAAGTCTCGTCTTAACAACCACTTTTATTCTCTGGCTTTTAACACTATGTGAGTTGTGTGGTCCTCTGTGTTTTTAAATTTAGATTGTTAAAATCGTTTTTAACCATCCATCCCTTTTCTACCGCTTGTCCCTTTTTTGGGGTCGCTGGAGCCAATCCATGTTCCAACTGTTCCCACAGTGGAGTGTTTTAAGTCTCGTCTTAAGACCCACTTTTATTCTCTGGCTTTTAACACTATGTGAGTTGTGTGGTCCTCTGTGTTTTTAAATCTAGATAGTTATTTATTGTTTTAATCCTTTAAAATCGTTGTTAACCATCCATCCCTTTTCTACCGCTTGTCCCTTTTTTGGGGTCGCTGGAGCCAATCCATGTTCCAACTGCTCCCACAGTGGAGTGTTTTAAGTCTCGTCTTAACGACCACTTTTATTCTCTGGCTTTTAACACTATGTGAGTTGTGTGGTCCTCTGGGTTTTCAAATTTAGATTGTTATTTATTGTTTTAATCCTTTAAAATCGTTAACCATCCATCCATTTTCTACCGCTTGTCCCTTTTTTGGGGTCGCTGGAGCCAATCCATGTTCCAACTGCTCCCACTGTGGAGTGTTTTAAGTCTCGTCTTAACCACTTTTATTCTCTGGCTTTTAACACTACGTGAGTTGTGTGGTCCTCTGTGTTTTCAAACTTAGATTGTTATTTATTGTTTTAATCCTTTAAAATCGTTGTTATCCATCCATACATTTTCTACCGCTTGTCCCTTTTTTGGGGTCGCTGGAGCCAATCCATGTTCCAACTGTTCCCACAGTGGAGTGTTTTAAGTCTCGTCTTAACGACCACTTTTATTCTCTGGCTTTTAACACTATGTGAGTTGTGTGGTCCTCTGTGTTTTTAAATTTAGATTATTTGTTTTAATCCTTTAAAATCGTTGTTAACCATCCATCCATTTTCTACCGCTTGTCCCTTTTTGGGGGTCACAGAAACCTATTTCAGCTGCGGGGTACACCCTTTTAATCATATTTATTATCATATTTTTTCTATATTTATTTATTGTTTTTTTTATTCAGTCATTGTTGGAGCTAAAGATAATATTTGAATATTGTTTTTACTATTGTTGTGCCGTGCTTTGGAAACTTTTTTTGTTGTTTAATTGTGCTATACAAATAAAGTGGCTTGGATTGGATAAGCTAAATAATTATTTGTTTAAGAGGTTATCCAACTTGGTGCAGACATGGCCTGAATCAGCAAAATTATCTCGGAATTGTTGCAGCTAAAAGGAACACCACACCCCATCATCACCATTTTTTATGTGTCTCATTAATTGTTTAATTGTATAATTGTTTGTATATAGTATATAATCGGCACAAAGATTTAACTAGCACATGTACAAGGATATTTCCCATGTCTTTACTGTAGACATGGCCTGAATCAGCACAATTATCTTGGAATTGTCGCAGCTAAAAGGAACACCTCCCTTAATGGGGTGGCACGCCCCATTATCACCATTTTTATTTGTCTCATTAATTAGGCCCTGTTTACACTAAGATACTAGAGGTTCTGTGGGTTCTTCCGAGGATGTCGTAGTCGTAATGGTTTGTACAGTCCTTTGAGACATTTGTGATTTAGGGCTATATAAATAAACATTGATTGATTTGTTTGAATATAGTATATAATTGGTACAAAGGTTTAACTAACATTTAAAAGGATATTTCACATGTATTTACTGTGTAAGTAATTGAACAGTGTTTATGTTGTGTACAAGCTGTGTTTATAATATGTTGCGCAAAGGAAATGTCATAATTTTTGGAAGCTCATCTTGCATTTGACATTTTTTATCGGGTTGGGCGCAATAAGTGTTCAAACTTCAGGCTAAACCCTTTCGGTCTGCCACATTTTCAATTAATGAATGCACGGTGGCAACAGGAGTTAGTGAATGTATGTATGGTATGTATGGGTTGTACTTGTACAGCGCTTTTCTACCTTCAAGGTACTCAAAGCGCTTTGACACTACTTCCACATTTACCCATTCACACACACATTCACACACTGATGGAGGGAGCTGCCATGCAAGGCGCTAACCAGCACCCATCAGGAGCAAGGGTGAAGTGTCTTGCTCAAGGACACAACAGACGTGACGAGGTTGGTTCTAGGTGGGGATTGAACCAGTGACCCTCGGGCTGCAGGAGGATGCTGGCTCCGCTCATAACTACGATAAGAGCCAAATTATTACCACAATTTTCTCACCGAAACCTGTCGGTTGACATGTGGTCGGGATCCATGTTCGCCTGACCGCTCTGTTCCATAGTAAAGCTTCACCTTCGGGAATTTTAAACAAGGAAACACCGGCTGTGTTTGTGTGGCTAAAGGCTAAAAGCTTCCCACCACTATCTTTCTACTTTGACTTCACCATTATTAATTGAACAAATTGCAAAAGATTCAGCAACACAGATGTCCAGAATACTGTGTAGTTATGCAATTAAAGCAGACTACTTATAGCTTGGATCGGGCTGCAAAATAATGTCCGCTACAACCCGAGACGTCAAACGCACGCGTCATCATATCCATCCTGTCTTTTATAATGATTGTGAACGATAAGCAAAACTCCCAAAAAGTGCAGTTCCCATTTAAATCCCATTTACTTCAGGCAGTGTCTTAAAGTTCAGTCACAGACGGTGACTCAAATTTCCGCCCATTTGTTCTTCATTTGCTTTGCTGTGCATTTTCTGTTTTCAAGACATATTGCTTTAAGTTTTATGTCTTGTTGCTTTGATGTTTTCTTTGGTCTTCCAGTGTACTTGCCTTTTAAAGCTGTTGTTTGTACTTGGTCCAGATTTCAGACAGAGCAGACCGTAAACAATCAACATCGTTTGCAACATTGCTTGATGATTTACCTTCTAATGTGCCTCACATTACGCCGTATTTTTCGGCGTATAAGTCGCTCTGGAGTATAAGTCGCATCTGCCAAAAATGGATAATAATGAAGGAGAAAAACATATATGAGTCGCATTTTTGGGGGAAATTTATCTGATAAAACCCAACACCAAGAATAGACATTTGAAAGGCAATTTAAAATAAATAAAGAATAGTGAACAACAGGCTGAATAAGTGTACGTTATATGAGGCATAAATAACCAACTGAGAAGGTGTCTGGTATGTTAACGCAACATATTATAGCAAGAGTCATTCAAATAACTATAACATATAGAACATGCTATAAGTTTACCAAACTATCTGTCACTCCTAATCGCTAAATCCCATGAAATCTTATAAGTTTAGTCTCTTACGTGAATGAGCTAAATAATATTATTTGATATTTTACGGTAATGTGTTAATAATTTCACACATAAGTCGCTTTTGAGTACAAGTCGCACCCCCGGCCAAACTATTAAAAAAAACTGCGACTTATAGTCCGAAAAATACGGTAGTCCTGAGTTCAAGCCCGGGCTTGGGATCTTTCTGTGTGGAGTTTGCATGTTCTACCCGTGACTGCGTGGGTTCCCTCACATTACGAAGGTCCTGAGTAGTCCTGAGTTCAATCCCGGGCTTGGGATCTTTCTGTGTGGAGTTAGCATGTTCTACCCGTGACCGGGTACTCCGGCTCCCTCCCACCTCCAAAAGTTAGCATGTTCTACCCGTGACCGGGTATACCGGCTTCCTCCCACCTCCAAAAGACATGCACCTGGGTATAGGTTGATTGGCAACACTACATTGGCCCTAGTGTGTGAATGTTATCTGTCTACCTGCGAAGAGGTGGCAACTTGGCCAGGGTGTACCCTACCTTCCGCCCGAATGCAGCTGAGATAAGCTCCAGCACCCCCCGCGACCTCAAAGGGGACAAGCGGTAGAAAAATGGATGGATGGAATGTACAAGTGTTTGTTTATTTTGTTGACCACTGACCGAAGAAATACCTCGGGATCCCCAGGGTAGAGCTGGACAAAGTGGCTGGGGAGAGGGAAGTCTGGGCTTCCCTGCTTTGGCTGCTGCCCCCGCGACCCAACCTCAGATAAGCGGAAGAAGATGGAGATGGAGAGTACTGCAAATATGCACCAACATTTAATGTTGTGCATGCCTTTAAAAGGCCTACTGAAATTATATTTTCTTATTTAAACGGGGATAGCAGGTCCATTCTATGTCATACTTGATCATTTCGCGATATTGCCATATTTTTGCTGAAAGGATTTAGTAGAGAACATCGACGATAAAGTTCGCAACTTTTGGTCGCTAGTAAAAATGCCGGAAGTAGCAGACGATGTGCGCGTGACGTCACGGGTTGTGGAGCTCCTCACATTGTTTACAATCATGGCCACCAGCAGCGAGAGTGATTCGGACCGAGAATGCGACGATTTCCCCATTAATTTGAGCGAGGATGAAAGATTTGTGGATGAGGAAAGTGACAGCGAAGGACTAGAAAAAAAAAAATAAAGACGAAGGCAGTGGGAGAAATTCAGATGTCTTTAGACACATTTACTAGGATAATTCTGGAAAATCCTTTATCTGCTTACTGTGATACTAGAGTTTCAATGAGATTAAATGGTCGTACCTGAAAGTTGGAGGGGTTTGGTGACCGCCAGTGTCTCTGAGGGAAGCCACGTTTCTCGACGAGGCGAAGCGGAGGCAGCCGTTGGGGCCGGGCTGAGCTTTTATCCCCCTTCCTCCATAGGGTTGGGTATCGAGTATCGATTGGAACCGGGACTAACTTTCCGATTCTCCCGGAATCGTTCAAAAGTTTAAATTTCGATTCCTAGTTTTGATACCCAGTCTGCCGACCGGAAAAAAATAAGTCCGCCGACCCGGAAGAAGAAGCCGCTGAACACCAACGAAGAAGCGCCCACCGTCGGAAGTGTTAGCATAGCCGAGCGAGTCAGTCAAGCATGGATAGTGGGCGTCGACGGTCGAAAGTGTGGCTTTATTTTACTAAAAAAATGAAATATCGGCAAAATGTAACACGTGCGACAGGACTGTTTCGTGCTTAGGTGGGTGCACGTCAAACATGATGAAACACCTCCGAGTTCATGGAGTACAAATAAATTTGTGTCCCATCTTCGACAGGAGACACTATCTGTCCAGAACGCTCACGCATCCTGCCTGGGAAGGTGGATATGGTCATTGTCCTAAACAAGAACTGTCTCTGATTTTATACTCTACCTGCTTCTAATCTGGACTGGGTTTTGCAAGATGTTTCTTATTGTTTAATTGATTTTCTGCACCAGGTTAGCCCATCAGTGGGAGCACGGTAACATGTTTAAGTACCTGCAGCATCATACACTTGTGTGTGCAAATGTGTTTTCATGAGGTTTTCAAAAATAAAGCTCTCTTGAAAATGTGAAAATGTATTCATAATTTATAATATTTATATTCAAGTTCATAGATCTGATATTTATATTCTAGTTGAAAACAGCCCTGTGAGGAATTTATAGTAAAGTTCATAAAAAGTTAATAGAATTAAAATTGATGGAGAATGTCAGACTATTTCATTCAGAAAGACTGTAGGTTAGCTAGCTCATTTAAAATATCCTAAACTTTTTTTGGGTCGGAGGAGGCAAAGGAGTCCTCAGCTGCCTCTTTCACAGGTGCACGAGGAACGACGCAAACTCCGCTCATGTCTACGGTAAGAGCCGACTTATTACCACAATTTTTTTCACCGAAACGTGCCGGTTGACATGTGGTCGGGAACCATGTTCGCTTGACCGCTCTGTTCCATAGTAAAGCGTCACCTTCGGGAATGTAAACAAGGAAACACCGGCTGTGTTTGTGTTGCTAATGGCAGCTGCAATACACTGCTTCCCGCCTACATCTTTCTTCTTTGTTGTCTCCATTATTAATTGTACAAATTGCAAAAGTTTCAGCAACACAGACGTCCAGAATACTGTGTAATTATGCGATTAAAGCAGACGACTTATAGCCGTGATCGGTGCTGGAAGAAAATGTCCGCTACAATCTGTGACATCACGCGCACGCGTCATCATACCGCGACGTTTTCAACAGGATACTTAGCGCGAAATTTAAAATTGCAATTTAGT
The DNA here is from genome assembly GCF_033978795.1 of Nerophis ophidion. Taxonomy (NCBI): domain Eukaryota; kingdom Metazoa; phylum Chordata; class Actinopteri; order Syngnathiformes; family Syngnathidae; genus Nerophis; species Nerophis ophidion. Next base: position 4,071,281 of record NC_084629.1, read on the forward strand.
AAACTAACCCGGCCGTATTGGCATGTGTTGCAATGTTAATGTTTCCATCATTGATATACAAACTATCAGACTGCGTGGTCGGTAGTAGTGGCTTTCAGTCGGCCTTAAGGCTGCTCTACCTCAATGAAATCATGAGCTGCTGTTTCTTCATCATCATCCTCCCCCATCACTGCAGGACTGCGATTGTGATGTTAAAAAAAAAGTGCCCGGCGTGGGATGATGACACACAGACCCACGCCCACACACACACACACACACACACACACACACACACACACACACACACACACACACACGTAGGGGCGACCCTCCCAGTGGTGTGTTTGCATGACAATGCACTTGCAAGTCACAACTTGTTGCCATGTTTTAAAGCCCAGACTATAGAATTACGCGACACAAATAGCATTTGAGTCTCATCTTAAAACTCAGTTGTATACTCTAGCCTTTAAATTTGAATTTTGAATAGACCCCCTTTTTAGACCAGTTGATCTGCCGTTTCTTTTCTTTTTCTCTTATGTCCCCCATGGTCCGGTCCGGTGGCCATGGATGAAGTACTGGCTGTCCAGAGTCAGAACCCAGGATGGACCGCTCGTCCAGAGTCGACACACAGGATAGACCGCTCGCCTGTCTATCGGTTGTGGACATCCCTGCGCTGCTGATCTTCCTCCGCTTGGGATGGTTTCCTGCTGGCTCCACTTTGGACGGGAATCTCGCTACTATATTGGATCCAATTTGGTCTGGATTCTCACGGATATGTAAGATCCACTATGGATTGAACTTTCACAATATCATGTTAGATCCGCTCGACATCCATTGCTTTTGGTCCCCTGGGGGGGTTGCCCACATACGCGGTCCTCTCCGAGGTTTCTCATAGTCATCATTGTCGACGTCCCACTGGGGTGAGTTTTTCCTTGCCCTTATGTGGGCTCTACCGAGGATGTCGTTGTGGTTTGTGCAGCCCTTTGAGACGCTTGTGATTTAGGGCTATATAAATAAACATTGATTGATTGATTGAAATAAACTAATTTGTGTGTCTTTAAGTGGTATGTGTTGACATTTTTTTCAGCCAAAGGCCCTTAACCCTTGTGCAATGTTCATATTCTTGTTACTCAGCCAGCGTTTGTGGGCCTGATGGACCCGTTGCATTTTGTGGCTTATAATACCTCACAATCAAACACTTTTATGTTAAAATACTGAACAGATGTTTATGGGGATAAGGTAAACATATGTTCAGTATTTTAACACAAAAGTGTTTGATTGTCAGGCATTAAAAGCCACAAAATGCATCAAGTCCATCAGACCCACAAACGCTGGCTGTGTAACAACAATATGAACGTTGCACGGAAAATTTCTCTACCAGTTTCTGCTTCCCACCGGGAATTTTCTTTTGCGTTTCTGCACCTGCGGTTCCCACACAAGGTTGCGACATTGTTTGTCAACACTGTCTGCTCTCATTTTCTCGCACATTTTCCCCTCTGATGTTCTGTGTACCTATGCTGTAGGCACGATACCAATGTGAGCAATTTGCAAATTTGTATAATGCGCAATCTTTTTCTAAATTGCTTCCAGCTATATATTTGAATAATGTGTGGTGCACATTTTGCAAATCAATGGGCGCAATGTATATAATGCACAATCTTTTTGGCAATTTTGGAAATTGCTTCCAGCTATATATTGATTGTGTTGGAAGTTCTGGCTACTAACCCTAACCCTAACCCTTGATGCCATCTACGCAGTGTTGGGAGACTGTTTTGCTGTTCTTCTTCTGTTCGATGTAGCTTTCGGTGCAGAATTCCGCAAATTCTTCAGCCGTTTACAAACCATCCATTTGCACGGTAGCGCCATTTTCAAACAAAATTTCGTCTTGCGATATGCAAATTGCTTGCGCACAATGGAAATGACGTGTAATTTGCAAAGTGCGCGAGATTGGTGAAATGCTTACAACACCTACACTCTGTCCTCCTCCTGTCTATGCCTTGTGTGTGTGTGTGTGTGTGTGTGTGTTATACAGAACATAAATTTCCACACTTCTTTTAGCCCCGGGTCCAGTGGACCCGGACATCTTATATATAATAGAATGTGTGTGTGTATGTGTGTGTGGGGGGAGGGGGCGGTGTATGGTGTGTGGTCATTAAATATGTATTCTGATATACCGTATTTCCTTGAATAGCCGCCGGGCATGGAATATCCGCCCGTCTTGAATTACTGCCAGGTCAAACTCGCTCCCTAAATTAATAAGCGCATGCTTACTTTTACTGCCGGGTAAAATTTGTGATGTCAAGAGTGACACTTCCCCTGTCGTCATTTTCGAAACGGCGGAGGAGTTTATTTTTGCTTTTACTATGTGTAAACCAGGGGTCTAGTTCCACAGCCATACAGATCACACTGATGCTTGTGATATAAAACAACTTTAACACTTTTACTTATATGCGCCACACTCTGTGAACCGACACCAAACAAGAATAACAAACACATTTCGGTAGAAAATTGGCTCTGTAACACATTTAAAAACGCAACATAAGAATTACCCAAAATGCCATGCATCCATGACTCTTGGCTATATTATGCACCCCGCTAGCACCAAACCCTGCCCCTCTCTGTGTGTCGGTTGAGGTGGGCGGGGTTGGGGGCGCGTGTATAATATAGCCAAGAGTCATGGATGCATAGCATTCTGGGTCATTCTTATGTTGAGTTTATAACGTGGTACAGAGCCGATGTTCTACCGAAATGTGTTTGGCGTGGGTTCACAGAGTGTGGCGCATATTAGTAAGAGTGTTAAAGTTGTTTATATCACAACCTTCAGTGTAAACGGTATGGCTGTTGACCAAGTATGCATTGCTATCTTATATGAGAAGCAGCGAGATGCATGCGTCCGGCCGGCACGCAGATAACATGGTGTAAAGGTGGGCGCGATAACATGTTGTAGAGCAGTGGTCCCCAACCACCGGCCGCAGAATAATTGGGCGGCATGGCGTAGTGGGTAGAGCGGCCGTGCCAGAAACCTGAGGGTTGCAGGTTCGCTTCCCACCTATTGACATCCAAATCGCTGCCGTTGTGTCCTTGGGTAGGAGGACACTTCACCCTTTGCCCCCGGTGCCGCTCATACTGGTGAATGAATGAGGTGGTGGTCGGAGGGGCCGTAGGCGCAAACTGGCAGCCACGCTTCCGTCAGTCTACCCCAGGGCAGTTGTGGATACTGCCACCGCCAGGTGTGAATGAATGATGGGTTCCCACTTCACTCTGAGCGCTTAGAGCAGGGGTGGGCATTACGTCGATCGCGATCGACTGGTCGATCTCGGAGGGTGTGTCAGTCGATCTCGAGCCAGGCATTAAAAAATATAAATAAAAATGAGCAATCATCAATCATACCAAGACTTCACTTTCGTCAGTTGTTTGACATTCTCGGCACCCGAGGATCTTGTGAGATGACGCTGGCTGCTGCGAGCTCATATTTAAGAAAAAAATCACTAACAGGGCGGACGCAGAGAAACACATTTTATTTCTAGAGACTCCGTACCTACTGTCAATACTCTAGAGACCGACTGCACACTTCCTGTCTTCACCATAAAAGACCTGTTTCATCCTGCCTGTGCTAACAAAATAAGAGTCTCAGAAAGCTAGCGTGCACAAGCTAGCAAGCTACGGCGTTTGATGCCAATGTATTTCTCCCCCGCCCTCAGCGACCGCTTTCTCACTTGCTTGCCCACCCGCACACTCACTGACGTCACTCACCTGCTGCCAGACATTAAAGGGCCACACACATATGCTACTCTCATAACAAAGTGTTTAAAAAGGAGTATGCAAGTTGGACAAATGAGATGCCAAATCCAACCACTTTCATGTGGTATTGGACAGAAAGGAGGACTTTTGTTTTTCCTCCATTTGAAAATGCGGACGTTATCAGCACCACTGTCTAATTCCAATCAATGCAAGTCATCAGAATCAGGTAATACACCAACTTATATTCTTGTCTTCATGAAAGAAAGGAATCTATGTGTGTTAAACATGCTTGTATTATCATTAAACACCATTAACTTGTTAACAAAAATGTCTCTTTCATAAATAAATAAATATAAATTATAAATAGGAATGAGGTAGATCTCCTCGACTTGGTCAATTGAAAAGTAGCTCACCTGCAGAAAAAGTTTGAGCGCCCCTGGCTTAGAGTATCTAACAATAGAAAAGCGCGATATAAATCTAATCCATCCAACCATCCATTTTCTACCGCTTATTCCCTTTTGGGGTTGCGGGGGGCGCTGGCGCCTATCTCAGCTACAATCGGGCGGAAGGTGGGGTACACCCTGGACAAGTCGCCACCTCATCGCAGGGCCAACACAGATAGACAGACAACATTCACACACTAGGGCCCATTTAGTGTTGCCAATCAACCTATCCCCAGGTGCATGTCTTTGGAAGTGGGAGGGGCCTATCCCCAGGTGCATGTCTTTGGAAGTGGGAGGAAGCCGGAGTACCCGGAGGGAACCCACGCAGTCACGGGGAGAACATGCAAACTCCACACAGAAAGATCCCGAGCCTGGATTTGAACCCAGGACTGCAGGAACTTCGTATTGTGAGGCAGATGCACTAACCCCTCTGCCACCGTGAAGCCTTAAATCTAATCCATCCGGCGTGGCGCAGTGGGATAGTGGCCGTGCGCAACCCGAGCGTCCCTGGCTCAATTCCCACCTAGTACCAACCTCGTCACGTCCGTTGTGTCCTGAGCAAGACACTTCACCCTTGCTCCTGATGGGTGCTGGTTGGCGCCTTGCATGGCAGCTCCCTCCATCAGTGTGTGAATGTGTGTGTGAATGGGTAAATGTGGAAGTAGTGTCAAAGCGCTTTGAGTACCTTGAAGGTAGAAAAGCGCTATACAAGTACAACCCATTTATCATTTATTATAACTTGTTAACAAAAATGTCTCTTTCATGAATAAATAAATATAAATTATAAATAGGAATGAGGTAGATCTCCTCGACTTGGTCAATTGAAAAGTAGCTCACCTGCAGAAAAAGTGTGAGCGCCCCTGGCTTAGAGTATCTAACAATAGAAAAGCGCGATATAAATCTAATCCATTATTATTATTATTGTTTTTTTTTTTTTTAATCACACTGAATTTATTACTGCATGTCATTGGTAAGCGCAGGGGTGAGAAGAGGTTTTTAAATGATTAGCGCCTGCTTACTTTTACCGCATGCCTTGATTAAGCGCAGGAGTGAGAAGAGGTCCATCCAACCATCCATTTTCTACCGCTTATTCCCTATAGGGGTTGCGGGGGGCGCTGGCGCCTATCTCAGCTACAATCGGGCGGAAGGCGGGGTACACCCTGGACAAGTCGCCACCTCATCGCAGGGCCAACACAGATAGACAGACAACATTCACACTCACATTCACACACTAGGGCCAATTTAGTGTTGCCAATCAACCTATCCCCAGGTGCATGTCTTTGGAAGTGGGAGGGGCCTATCCCCAGGTGCATGTCTTTGGAAGTGGGAGGAAGCCGGAGTACCCGGAGGGAACCCACGCATTCACGGGGAGAACATGCAAACTCCACACAGAAAGATCCCGAGCCTGGATTTGAACCCAGGACTGCAGGAACTTCGTATTGTGAGGCAGATGCACTAACCCCTCTGCCACCGTGAAGCCTTAAATCTAATCCATCCGGCGTGGCGCAGTGGGATAGTGGCCGTGCGCAACCCGAGGGTCCCTGGTTCAATTCCCACCTAGTACCAACCTCGTCACGTCCGTTGTGTCCTGAGCAAGACACTTCACCCTTGCTCCTGATGGGTGCTGGTTGGCGCCTTGCATGGCAGCTCCCTCCATCAGTGTGTGAATGTGTGTGTGAATGGGTAAATGTGGAAGTAGTGTCAAAGCGCTTTGAGTACCTTGAAGGTAGAAAAGCGCTATACAAGTACAACCAATTTATCATTTATTATAACTTGTTAACAAAAATGTCTCTTTCATAAATAAATAAATTATAAATAGGAATGAGGTAGATCTCCTCGACTTGGTCAATTGAAAAGTAGCTCACCTGCAGAAAAAGTGTGAGCGCCCCTGGCTTAGAGTATCTAACAATAGAAAAGCGCGATATAAATCTAATCCATTATTATTATTATTGTTATTATTTTTTTTAATCACACTGAATTTATTACTGCATGTCATTGGTAAGCGCAGGGGTGAGAAGAGGTTTTTAAATGATTAGCGCCTGCTTACTTTTACCGCATGCCTTGATTAAGCGCAGGAGGGAGAAGAGGGTTTGAAATTAATTAGCGCCCGGGCGGCTATTCAAGGAAATGCGGTATGTTCTTCACAGAAAATGAGCCAAAGTCAGTGAGTCTCAGTTTGAAAAATTAATGAATTGTATCATTTTTCTTTTAATAAAAAAAATGAAAACGGGTCCCACAGACCCGAAACACCACACAAAGGGTTAATAATGATCCCAATAACAACATACAGAGTCGTGTATGGAAAAAGCTTGATGTTTTTTTAGAGGTCAGCGTTTTAAAGGGGGAGAACATCTGAGAAAGGCGGGGAACGTTCTTCCCGAAAACTTCCAACACACACCAAGACGGTGTTAAACGAGCACTTCTATTCGGTGTGACACGTACCTGTTTGGGAGTGTAATGGTCCAAGTGGCTTCAGGAGGAGTCTTCCATCTTCACCGAGGTCTCACAATAGCGCGTCTGTTGGCCGAAGTCAGTCCGAGACACTGCGGCTACATGGCGCCAACATTCTACCCACCGTCGCTTCGTACCCGCTCACACTTTCACCGCGCGTCTCTGCTCGGACGAAAGCAACAACGGAGACATTTTTGAGAGCACGTCTACCTAGCGTCCGGACTTCTCAACTCTGAAGGCGGCGCGTTGACGGAGGAGGAGGGGGAAGAAAATATTAGTAAGCAGGAAGTTGCTGGTAACGCGGTTACCCATAATGCGCAGTGTCACCCGTATTAGGTTTCCTGTCAGCCCTTTCACAATAAAACAAAAACCGGAAATGGAAACCTAAAACGTGACACGTTTCCCAAAAGTTTTGATTGATAGATTGATTGATATTTTTATGCGTAAATTGCACAGTTCAGTACATATTTCGTACAATTGACCACTAAATGGTAACACCCGAATAAGTTTTTCAACTTGTTTAAGTCGGGGTTGATTGATACTTTTATTAGTAGATTGCACAGTACAGATTAGATTAGATTAGATTAGATAGTACTTTATTCATTCTGTCAGGAAGATTACAATTTTCAGCACAATCCCATTCAAGATCAGACAAACATTACAGGGAGACAGAACAGGATCGCTGACGGGTCTGCCGGGTTCCAGCGCCCCTTACAAAAAAAAGATGAGATACAGGTAAACAAGGGGGGGGGGAGAATAGAAGATTAAAATGAAATAAAAAAATCGGTCTTAGCCTGGGCCTTGGAGAGGGGGTACAGTACATATTCCGTACAATTGACCACTAAATGGTAACACCCGAATAAGTTTTTCAACTTGTTTAAGTCGGGGTCCACGTTAATCAATTCATGGTACAAATATATATCCATCCATCCATTTTTTCTACCGCTTATATACTATCAACATAATACAGTCATCACACAAGTTAATCATCATAGTATGTACATTCTTTTTTTTATATTAATATAGCGCTTTTCTCTAGTGACTCAAAGCGCTTTACATAGTGAAACCCAATATCTAAGTTACATTTAAACCAGTGTGGGTGGCACTGGGAGCAGGTGGGTAAAGTGTCTTGCCCAAGGACACAACGGCAGTGACTAGGATGGCGGAAGCGGGAATCGAACCTGCAACCCTCAAGTTGCTCGCACGGCCACTCTACCAACCGAGCTATACCGCCCCACATTGAATTATTTACATTATTTACAATCCGGGGGGTGGGCTTCACGGTGGCTTCCTCCCACTTCCATATATATATATATATATATATATATATGTATATATATATATATATATATATATATATATATATATATATATATCTATATATATATATATATATATATATATATATATATATATATATATATAGATATATATGTATATATAGATATATATATATATATAGATATAGATATATTGTGGCTTCACGGTGGCAGAGGGGTTAGTGCGTCTGCCTCACAATACGAAGTTCCTGTAGTCCTCGGTTCAAATCCAGGCTCGGGATCTTTCTGTGTGGAGTTTGCATGTTCTCCCCGTGAATGCGTGGGTTCCCTCCGGGTACTCCGGCTTCCTCCCACTTCCAAAGACATGCACCTGGGGATAGGTTGATTGGCAACACTAAATTGGCCCTAGTGTGTGAATGTTGTCTGTCTATTTGTGTTGGCCCTGCGATGAGGTGGCGACTTGTCCAGGGTGTACCCCGCCTTCCGCCCGATTGTAGCTGAGATGGCGCCAGCGCCCCCGCGACCCCAAAAGGGAATAAGCGGTAGAAAATGGATGGATGGATTAGTAGATTGCACAGTTCAGTACATCCATCCATCCATCCATCCATTTTTCTACCGCTTATATACTATCAACATAATACAGTCATCACACAAGTTAATCATCACAGTATGTACATTGAATTATTTACATTATTTACAATCCGGGGGCTTCACGGTGGCAGAGGGGTTAGTGCGTCTGCCTCACAATACGAAGTTCCTGCAGTCCTGGGTTCAAATCCAGGCTCGGGATCTTTCTGTGTGGAGTTTGCATGTTCTCCCCGTGAATGCGTGGGTTCCCTCCGGGTACTCCGGCTTCCTCCCACTTCCAAAGACATGCACCTGGGGATAGGTTGATTGGCAACACTAAATTGGCCCTAGTGTGTGAATGTGAGTGTGAATGTCTGTCTGTCTATCTGTGCTGGCCCTGTGATGAGGTGGCGACTTGTCCAGGGTGTACCCGATTGTAGCTGAGATAGGCGCCACCGCCCCCCGTGACCCCGAAAGGGAATAAGCGGTAGAAAATGGATGGATGGACAATCCGGGGGGTGGGATGAGGAGCTTTGGTTGATATCAGAACTTTAGTCATCAACAATTGCATCAACAGAGAAATGTGGACATTGAAACAGTGTAGGTCTTATTTAGTAGGATATGTACAGCCAGCAGAGAACATAGTGAGCTCACATAGCATAAGAACAAGTATATACATTAGAAGTACATTTGAGTTGTTTATAATCCGGGGAGATGGGATGTGAATGGAGGAGGATCCACGTTAATCAATTAATGGTAGAAATATATACTATCAGCATAATACAGTCATCACACAGGTTAATCATCATAGTATGTACATTGAAATATTTACATTATTTACAATCCGGGGGGTGGGATGAGGAGCTTTGGTTGATATCAGTACTTCATCCATCCATCCATCCATCCATCCATCTTCTTCCGCTTATCCGAGGTCGGGTCGCGGGGGCAGCAGCCTAAGCAGGGAAACCCAGACTTCCCTTTCCCCAGCCACTTCGTCTAGCTCTTCCCGGGGGATCCCGAGGCGTTCCCAGGCCAGCCGGGAGACATAGTCTTCCCAACGTGTCCTGGGTCTTCCCCGTGGCCTCCTACCGGTTGGACGTGCCCTAAACACCTCCCTAGGGAGGCGTTTGGGTGGCATCCTGATCAGATGCCCGAACCACCTCATCTGGCTCCTCTCGATGTGAAGGAGCAGCGGCTTTACTTTGAGTTCCTCCCGGATGGCAGAGCTTCTCACCCTATCTCTAAGGGAGAGACCCAAACTCATTTCGGCCGCTTGTACCCGTGATCTTATCCTTTCGGTCATGACCCAAAGCTCATGACCATAGGTGAGGATGGGAACATAGATCGACCGGTAAATTGAGAGCTTTGCCTTCCGGCTCAGCTCCTTCTTCACCACAACGGATCGGTACAACGTCCGCATTACTGAAGACGCCGCACCGATCCGCCTGTCGATCTCATGATCCACTCTTCCCCCACTCGTGAACAAGACTCCTAGGTACTTGAACTCCTCCACTTGGGGCAGGGTCTCCTCCCCAACCCGGAGATGGCACTCCACCCTTTTCCGGGCAAGAACCATGGACTCGAACTTGGAGGTGCTGATTCTCATTCCGGTCGCTTCACACTCGGCTGCAAACCGATCCAGTGAGAGCTGAAGATCCTGGTCAGATGAAGCCATCAGGACCACATCATCTGCAAAAAGCAGAAACCTAATCCCGTGGCCACCAAACCGGAACCCCTCAACGCCTTGACTGCGCCTAGAAATTCTATCCATACAAGTTATGAACAGAATGGGTGACAAGGGCAGCCTTGGCGGAGTCCAACCCTCACTGGAAACGTGTCCGACTTACTGCCGGCAATGAGGACCAAGCTCTGACACTGATCTTACTGGGAGCGGACCGCCACAATAAGACAGTCCGATACCCCATACTCTCTGAGCACTCCCCACAGGACTTCCCGAGGGACACGGTCGAATGCCTTCTCCAAGTCCACAAAGCACATGTAGACTGGTTGGGCAAACTCCCATGCACCCTCAAGAACCCTGCCGAGAGTATAGAGCTGGTCCACAGTTCCACGACCAGGACGAAAACCACACTGTTCCTCCTGAATCCGAGGTTCGACTATCCGGGGTAGCCTCCTCTCCAGTACACCTGAATAGACCTTACCGGGAAGGCTGAGGAGTGTGATCCCACGATAGTTGGAACACACCCTCCGGTCCCCCTTCTTAAAGAGAGGAACCACCTCCCCGGTCTGCCAATCCAGAGG
>NC_084629.1:4084503-4154503 GCF_033978795.1 Nerophis ophidion
ATTTTGTATTTACAATTAATATAAATTATTTTCTGAAACGTCATGTAACATATATACCCAATTTCACCCGATTTTATTGTAAACAAAAATTAAGTCTTTAGTCTCATTTATGTATAAAAAGCCATTTCATAAGTAATACTACTAAATCAAAACAATGAAGCAGCGAATTATGAATGATGTAATAGTGTGTTTGCTCAGTAGAGGGCGCTGTTGTCCTGATTTATATTCCTGATAAAGGCCTTCAGGGAGAAAGAACATTGTTTATATTATTATTGCAACAATTACAAACAATATAGCAAAAAAAAAACAAAAAAAAAACAGTACTAAACTTGCTGGCTGTATTAGCAGACCAAGTTACACGTACATTTTTCCATTGTCCTTTATTTTGTATTCATGTTTTGAATTATTTTATGAGCATATTAGTGCCATGACTTGCGGTATATTTGACCCTTAACTCATGTGCATGTTTCTCACTGTAATCCGCTGGTGCTGACATTGCACTTTTATGTGGAAACCCCCCCCCCAAAAGAAATAAAACTAAATGAGGCAATTCATGAAGGAATTGCGTGTAAATGCTCCAATGCTGAAAATGAACTGAAATGCTGAAAGAATGTAGTATGAATATAAGAATAGTTTGAATGTTGGAACTTGGAATGGTTTGAATTAGATTAAAAATGTGGGGGCTGTGGAACTTTGAAAAATGGCCCATTCATTTCATTGGGAATTTCATGGAAATTTGGGAAATTATGGAAAAGCAGCAATTTTTTGGGGGGAATTGTAAAAAAAAAAAAAAAAAAAAAAAAAAAGGAGGATGTTCTGAATGAGTTGAAATGGTTGATGTTGGAATTTTTCAAATCGGTTGAGAAATGTTGAAGTAGTGACATTTTTGATTGAGAAATGGTATCAGGGAATTCCTGGAATTTAAGGAAGACCGGGAATTTTTCCAGTTCCAAAAAAAAAAGTGTTCTTTGTCCTGATTAAGAGGAATGTTTTGACGGTGGAACAGTTGAAGTGAGTTGAAAATTGTGGAGGAAGTAGTCGACAGTGAAAAGGTTGAAAGAAGGGTTTGAAAAAAACGGGAACCCTGGGAATTCCTGGAATTGTTTTGAACTCGAAAAAAAATACTTTGAATGTCCAGGAGGAGTGGAATATGTTGAAAGTGGAATGGTTTGAATCGGATAAAACATTTGGGAGTTGTGGAACTTTGAAAAATGTCCCATTCATTTCAATGGGAATTGCCTGTAAATTTGGGAATCTCTGGAAAAGAGGCATTTTTTTTCTTGAAATTGTTAAAAAAATGTGAATGTTCTGAATGAGTTGAAATGGTTGATGTTGGAATTTTTCAAATCGGTTGAGAAATGTTGAAGTAGTGACATTTTTAATAGAGAAATGGTATTACAGAATTCCTGGAATTTCGGGAAAACCGGGGAATTTTTTCCAGTTCAAAAAACAACTTAATTCTTTGTGCTGATTAAGAGGAATGTTTGCACGGTGGAACGGTTGAAGTGAGTTGGAAAATGTGGAGGAAGTAGTCAATAGTAAAAAGGGTGAAAGAAGAGTTTGAAAAAAACGGGAACCCTGGGAATTCCTGGAATCGTCTACCCCGCGACCCGACCTCGGATAAGCGGAAGAAGATGGATGGATGGCTGTTTTGAACTTGAAAAAACAATAGTTTGAATGTCCAGGAAGAGTGGAATATGTTGAAAGTGGAATGGTTTGAATCGGATAAAAAATGTGGGAGTTGTGGAACTTTGAAAAATGTCCCATTCATTTCAGAGGGAATTTCCTGTAAATTTGGGAATTTCTGGAAAAGAGGCATTTTTTTCTTGAAATTGTTAAAAAAATGTCAATGTTCTGAATGAGTTGAGATGGTTGATGTTGGAATTTTTCAAATCGGTTGAGAAATGTTGAAGTAGTGACATTTTTAATAGAGAAATGGTATTAGAGAATTCCTGGAATTTCGGGAAAACCGGGGAATTTTTCCAGTTCAAAAAACAACTTAATTCTTTTGTGCTGATTAAGAGGAATGTTTGCACGGTGGAACGGTTGAAGTGAGTTGGAAAATGTGGAGGAAGTAGTCAATAGTAAAAAGGGTGAAAGAAGAGTTTGAAAAAAACAGGAACCCTGGGAATTCCTGGAATCGTCTACCCCGCGACCCGACCTCGGATAAGCGGAAGAAGATGGATGGATGGCTGTTTTGAACTTGAAAAAACAATAGTTTAAATGTCCAGGAGGAGTGGAATATGTTGAAAGTGGAATGGTTTGAATCGGATAAAAAATGTGGGAGTTGTGGAACTTTGAAAAATGTCCCATTCATTTCATTGGGAATTTCCTGTAAATTTGGGAATTTCTGGAAAAGAGGCATTTTTTTCTAGAAATTGTTAAAAAAATGTGAATGTTCTGAATGAGTTGAGATGGTTGATGTTGGAATTTTTCAAATCGGTTGAGAAATGTTGAAGTAGTGACATTTTTAATAGAGAAATGGTATTAGAGAATTCCTGGAATTTCGGGAAAACCGGGGAATTTTTCCAGTTCAAAAAACAACTTAATTCTTTGTGCTGATTAAGAGGAATGTTTGCACGGTGGAACGGTTCAAGTGAGTTGAAAATTGTGGAGGAAGTAGTCGACAGTGAAAAGGGTGAAAGAAGGGTTTGAAAAAAACGGGAACCCTGGGAATTCCTGGAATTGTTTTGAACCCGAAAAAACAATAGTTTGAATTTCCACGAGGAGTGGAATATGTTGAAAGTGGAATGGTTTGAATTGGTGAAAAAATGTGGGAATGGTGGAAGTTTGAAAAGAAAAATGTCACGGAAAACTTGGAATTTTGGGAATTCTGGGAATTTTGGGAATTCGTCAAGGAAAAGTCCGCGATTCCGGAATAGGCTGAACAGTTTGAAGTTGGAACGGTTTGATTCGGGTGAAAAATGTGGAAGGTAGAGCTCTACCTTCCTAAAACTAAAACTAAAAATTCCCCCAAAATTAAAAAAATTCACAGATTTCCCAGAATTGCTGGTTTTCTGGGATATTTATCCCATTCAAAATGAATTGGCCGTTTTTCAAACTTCTACCATTTGAACAGTTTTCAACCGATTCAAACCACTCCACCTTCTACACATTCCACCATCCTGGCAATTTTAACTGTTTTCCGAGTTCCAAAAAATTCTAGGATTTTCCAGAATTCCTGGTTTTCCAAAGCCCTATTTCCACCCTTTTTTCTGGTAACTAGTCCTTCCACATTTTTCAACACATTTCAACCGTTCCACCGTCAAAACATTCCTCTTAATCAGGACAAAAAAACTAAGTTGTTTTCTGAACTGGAAAAACTCCTGGTTTTCCCGAAATTCAAGACATTCCCTAAAACCATTTCTCAATTCAACATGTTACTACTTTAACATTTCTAGATCAATTTGAAAAATTCCAACACAAACCATATCAACTTATTCAGACCATTTTATTACTTTCACTTTTTTTTTTTTACCATTTTCAAGAAAATTCCCGCTTTTCCTGAAATCCCCAAATTTTGGGGAAGTTCTAGTTGAACCCATTGGGACATTTTTCAAAGTTCCAAAACGCCCACATTTTTCAACGCATTTCAACATTTATACTGTCCAAAAAATTCTCTTAATCGGGACAAAAAACAAAGTTGTTTTTGGAGCTGTAAAAATTCCCGCTTTTCCCAAAATACCCAAATTTTAAGGAAATTCTAATTGAACCCAATGGGACATTCTTCAAAGTTCCGAAATTCCCACATTTTTAAAAACCTTTCAACCTTTCTAGAGTCAAAACATTTCTCTTAATCAAGACAAAAAACTTAGTTGTTTTTAGAACTGGAAAAACTCCCGGTTTTCCTGAAATTCCAGGAATTCCATAATACCATTTCTCAGTTCAACATGTTTCTACCTTGACATTTCTGGGCCGATTTGAAAAATTCCAACAGCAACCATTTCAACTCATTCAGACCATTCAAGTTTTTGTTGTTGTTTTTTTTACCATTTTCCCCCCAAAAATCACGCTTTTCCCGAAATCTCCAAATTTTAAGGAAATTCTAATTAAACTCAAAGTGACATTCTTCAAAGTTTCAAAACTCTCACATTTTTCAACGCATTTCAACTTTTCTACAGTCAAAACATTTCTCTTACTCAGGACAAAAAACAAAGTTGTTTTTGGAACTGAAAAAAACCCCGGTTTTCCCGAAATTCCAGAAATTCCCTAATACCATTTCTCAATTCAACATGTTACTACTTCAACATTTTTCGACCGATTGAAAAATTCCACTACCAAACATTTCAACTCATTCAGACCATTCAAGTTTTTCTTTAATTTTCCCAAAAATTCCCACTTTTCCCGAAATCCCCAAATTTTAAGGATATTCTTATTGAACCGAATGGGACATTCTTTAAATTTTCAAAACTCCCCCATTTTTCAACGCATTTCAACCTTTCTACCATCAAAACATTTGTCTTAATCAGGACAAAAAAACAAAGTTGTTTTTCGAACTAGAAAAACTCCCAGTTTTCCCGAAATTTCAGGAATTCCGTAATACCATTTCTCAATTCAACATTGTACTACTTTAACATTTCTAGATCAATTTGAAAAATTCCAACACCAACCATTTCAACGTATTCAGACCATTCTATTTTTTTTTTTTTTTTTTTTTTACCATTTTCAAAAAAATTCCCGCTTTTCCTGAAATCCCCAAATTTGGAGGAGGTCTAATTGAACCCATTGGGACATTCTTCAAAGTTCCGAAACTCCAACATTTTTCAACGCTTTTCAACCTTTATACCGTCCAAAAAATTCTCTTAATCGGGAATAAAAGAAAGTTGTTTTTGGAGCTGTAAAAATTCCCGCTTTTCCTGAAATCCCCAATTTTTAAGGAAATTCTAATTGAACCCAAAGTGGCATCCTTCAAAGTTCCAAAACTCCCACATTTTTCAACGCATTTCAACTTTTCTACAGTCAAAACATTTCTCTTAATCAGGAAAAAAACCAAAGTTGTTTTTGGAACTGAAAAAAACCCTGGTTTTCCCGAAATTCCAGAAATTCCCTAATACCATTTCTCAATTCAACATTGTACTACTTCAACATTTCTTGACCGATTTGAAAAATTTAACACCAAACATTTCAACTCATTCAGACCATTCAAGTTTTTTTTTATTTTCAAAAAAATTCCCACTTTTCCCGAAATCCCCAAATTTTAAGGATATTCTTATTGAACCCAATAGGACATTCTTTAAAGTTTCAAAACTCCCCCATTTTTCAATGCATTTCAACCTTTCTACCATCAAAACATTTGTCTTAATCAGAACAAAAAAACAAAGTTGTTTTTCGAACTAGAAAAACTCCCAGTTTTCCCGAAATTTCAGGAATTCCCTAGTACCATTTCTCAATTCAACATTGTACTACTTCAACATTTCTTGACCGATTTGAAAAATTCCAACAGCAACCATTTCAACTCACTCAGATCATTCAAGTTTTTTTTTACCATTTTCAAAAAAAATCCTGCTTTTCCCTAAATCCCCACATTTTAGGGAAATTCTAGTTGAACCCAATGTGGCATTCTTCAAAGTTCCAAAACTCCCACATTTTTCAACGCATTTCAACCTTTTTACCATCCAAAAAAATCTCTTAATCAGGACAAAAACAAAGTTGTTTTTAGAAAGGGAAAAATTCCTGGTTTTCCCAAAATTCCAGGAATTCCCTAATACCATTTCTCAATTGAACATCTTACTACTTCAACATTTCTTGATCGATTTGAAAAATTCCAACAGCAACCATTTCAACTCATTCAGACCTTTATTTTTTTTATTTTTTTTTACCAGTTTCAAAAAAAAATCCCGCTTTTCCCCAAATCCCCAAATTTTAGGGAAATTCTTATTGAACCCAATGGGACATACTTCAAAGTTCCAAAACTCCCACATTTTTCAACGCATTTCAACCTTTTTACCGTCCAAAAAATTTTCTGAATCAGGACAAAAAACAAAGTTGTTTTTAGAACTGGAAAAACTCCCAGTTTTCACAAAATTCCTGGAATTCCCTAGTACCATTTCTCAATTCAACATTGTACTACTTCAACATTTCTTGACCGATTTGAAACATTTTAACACCAAACATTTCAACTCATTCAGACCGTTCAAGTTTTTTGTTTTTTTTACCATTTTCAGAAAAATTACCGCTTTTCCCGAATTTCCCAAATTTTAAGGAAATTCTAATTGAACCAAATGTGGCATTCTTCAAAGTTCCAAAACTCCCACATTTTTCAACACTTTTCAACCTTTATACCGTCCAAAAAATTATCTTAATCGGGACAAAAAACAAAGTTGTTTTTCGAACAGGAAAAACTCCCGGTTTTCCCGAAATTCCAGGAATTCCCTAATACCATTTCTCAATTCAAAATGTTGCTACTTCAACATTTCTTGACCGATTTGAAAAATTCCAACACCAACCATTTCAACTCATTCAGACCATTGTATTATTATTTTTTTTACCATTTTCAAAAAAATTCCCGCTTTTCCTGAAATCTCCAAATTTTAAGGAAATTCTGATTGAACCCAATGTGGCATTCTTCAAAGTTCCAAAACTCCCACATTTTTCAACGCATTTCAACTTTTCTACAGTCAAAACATTTCTCTTAATCAGGAAAAAAAACAAAGTTGTTTTTGGAACTGAAAAAAACCCTGGTTTTCCCGAAATTCCAGAAATTCCCTAATACCTTTTCTCAATTCAACATGTTACTACTTCAACATTTCTCGACCGATTTGAGAAATTCCAACACCAACCATTTCAACTCATTCAGACCATTCAGGTTTTTTGTTTTTCTTACCATTTTCAAAAAAATTCCAACTTTTCCCGGAATCCCCACATTTTAAGGAAATTCTAATTGAACCCAATGGGCCATTCTTCAAAGTTCCTAAACTCCCACATTTTTCAACGCATTTCAACCTTTCTACTGTCCAAAAAATTATCTTATTCGGGTCAAAAAACAAAGTTGCTTTTCGTACTGGAAAAACTCCCGGTTTTCCCGATATTCCAGGAATTCCCTAATACCATTCCTCAATTCAACATGTTACTACTTCAACATTTCTCGACCGATTTGAAAAATTCCAACACCAACCATTTCAACTCATTCAGACCATTGAAGTTTTTTGTTTTTTTTTACCATTTTCCCAAAAAATCCCGCTTTACCCGAAATTGCCAAATTTTAAGGAAATTCTAATTGAACCCAATGGGACATTCTTCAAAGTTCCAAAACTCCCCCATTTTTCAACGCATTTCAACCTTTCTACTGTCCAAAATATTGTCTTAATCAGAACAAAAAACAAAGTTGTTTTGAGAACTGGAAAAATTCCCGGTTTTCCCAAAATTCCAGGAATTCTCTGATACCATTTCTCAATTCAACATGTTACTACTTCAACATTTTTGACCGATTTGAAAAATTCCAACACCAACCATTTTAACTCATTCACACCATTTAATTTTTTTTTTTCACAATTTTCCCAAAAATTCCCGCTTTTCCCGAAATCTCCAAATTTTAAGGAAATTCTAATTGAACCCAATGTGACATTCTTCAAAGTTCCAAAACTCCCACATTTTTCAACGCATTTCAACTTTTCTACAGTCAAAACATTTCTCTTAATCAGGAAAAAAAACAAAGTTGTTTTTGGAACTGAAAAAAGCCCTGGTTTTCCCGAAATTCCAGAAATTCCCTAATACCATTTCTCAATTCAACATGTTACTACTTCAACATTTCTTGACCGATAATTTGACTTATTTTTCACATTTTAGTGACTGAGACCCTCTATGCTCCCCAGCAGCCCTAAGGATAAAAAAAAAAAAAAATCCATATATTTTGATATGGTTTGAAAATGAAAAATATGGAAATGGCCCCCGCACGCTTAAATTTTTCCGTGTGGCCCTCTGTGGAAAAAGTTTGGACACCCCTGCCTTAAATAAACCGCACCACAGACAGGACAGTAAAGAGCACCGTGATGTGATGACCTCATGCAGACCATAAAAACACAGTCAAAGTCCAAAAAAATAAAAATAAATTAAAAGTACACAAACAAATGATGATCCCTAACAAGGCGATGTCAACATCGTGAGGACTTGTTGAAAGTCAAATGTCATAAGTCCTTGTTGACCATCCGCTTTGCTAATAATTAGCCAGAAGTATTCTGGCGGCTGTCAGGTTCAAATGATTCGATGTCAAAAAAAACTGTTGTCTGGTTAATCTCTGAAGGACAAAATTAAACATCAGCCAGGCTTCTGGAGAAATACAAAATCAAGTCCAATTTTTTCCCAAACCGAGCTGCACATGTCCAGTCACGGTTTATGTTGCTGGACAATGTAAATCTACTTTATGGCTCTATAAACTGGAAATATATGATCATAGACGACCACAATGCATTCAAACAGGTATGATCATCTTATTTATGTTTGTGTATCATCAATGATTTACACCAGGGGGCCGCATTGGGTTCAAACAATTTGGCCCCTTTATATATATATATATATATATATATATATATATATATATATATATATATATATTAGGGCTGTGAATCTTTGGGTGTCCCGCGATTCGATTCAATATCGATTCTTGGGGTCGCGGTTCGATAATATATCGATTTTTCGATTCAATGCGATTCCCAATTCAAAACAGTTCTGTATTCATTCCATACACAGGATTTCAGCAGGATCTACCTCAGTCTGCTGACATGCTGGCAGAGTAGTAGATTTTTTTTTAAAAATCTTTTATAATTGTAAAAGACAATGTTTTATCAACTGATTGCAATAATGTACATTTGTTTTAACTATTAAACGAACCAAAAATACGACTTATTTTATCTTTGTGAAAATATTGGACACAGTGTGTTGTCCAGCTTAGGAGATGTGATGCAAGTGTAAGCCACTGTGACACTATTGTTCTTTTTTATTATTATTATTATAAATGTCTAATGATAATGTCAATGAGGGATTTTTAATCACTGCTATGCTGAAATTATAACTAATATAACTAATACTATATATTAGTTATATAATATTATATACATAAATGAACACGTGGAGTTATAAAAAGGTGAAATAACTGAAAACATGTTTTATATTGTAGTTTTTTCAAAATAGCCGCAATCTCGACAACTCCAGTTTGACACAATATATGATTATAAAATAAATACAAAGTAGGTGACGCAGGTCATATCGCCTTGTCTCTGTTGTCTGCGTCACAGCGGTGTTCGGCCTTGTCTCTGCTCTGTCTGTGTCACAGTGGTGTTCAGCCTTGTCTCTACTCTGTCTGCGTCACGGTGGTGTTCAGCCTTGTCTCTGCTCTGTCTGCGTCATGGCGGTGTTCGGCCTTGTCTCTGCTGTGTTTGCGTCACGGCGGTGTTCGGCCTTGTCTCTGCTCTGTCTGCGTCATGGCGGTGTTCGGCCTTGTCTCTGCTGTGTTTGCGTCACGGCGGTGTTCGGCCTTGTCTCTGCTCTGTCTGCGTCACAGCGGTGTTCGGCCTTGTCTCTGCTCTGTCTGCGTCACGGCGGTGTTCGGCCTTGTCTCTGCTCTGTCTGCGTCACGGTGGTGTTCAGCCTTGTCTCTACTCTGTCTGCGTCACGGTGGTGTTCAGCCTTGTCTCTGCTCTGTCTGCGTCACGGCGGTGTTCGGCCTTGTCTCTGCTCTGTCTGCGTCACGGTGGTGTTCAGCCTTGTCTCTACTCTGTCTGCGTCACGGTGGTGTTCGGCCTTGTCTCTGCTCTGTCTGCGTCACAGCGGTGTTCGGCCTTGTCTCTGCTCTGTTTGCGTCACGGCGGTGTTCGGCCTTGTCTCTGCTCTGTCTGCGTCACGGCGGTGTTCGGCCTTGTCTCTGCTCTGTCTGCGTCACAGCGGTGTTCGGCCTTGTCTCTGCTCTGTCTGCGTCACGGCGGTGTTCGGCCTTGTCTCTGCTCTGTCTGCGTCACAGCGGTGTTCGGCCTTGTCTCTGCTCTGTCTGTGTCACGGCGGTCTTCGGCCTTCGACAGCAGCCCGAATCTTGTAAAAACTTATAAAAACAACTGGCAATCTTTTGGATTACCAGCTTGCATAGATACAAAAATACAATTTCAGCACAATTGACAATACTTTATATCAACGGCCCTTAAGCATAAAGTTATGATGGTAATATATACATAATTATTCTAACAGGTGTGCTGTCCTGACTTAGCACACATACCCAGGGACAGGACGGAGGAATGAATAACTGATGGTTTGGAAACTCCAAGTTAGGAGTGCCTCATTTTTTTTTGGACTTGACCTCCTCCAGGTACTGCAGTCATGTATAAGGACACTCACCTGTAATAAAGCAACTTTTGGTATTACGTTTTGCTTATGGTGAAGGTTTATTTTCACTTTGGAGAATTTAGAATTGCCAAGATAAAAGTAAAGAGTGCCATTTTAGTTTGAGCACATAAATAGATAAGGCCCCTTAGTGTGACATTCGCAGGTGGATTGGTAAAGAGGCTCTAATTGGGACTTCGGAATGCAAAAGTGATAGCCCTATCCTTGAGAAGAGACTACATGTCCAGCTCAACGTCAACATTTAAGCTATGACTTAAAGCAGTTGTTTTCCAGACACTTACACACAAACATCTCCTTTTATGGTCAGGGTGGAGGAATATATAGACTTAGACTTCCTTTTTATTGTCATTCAAATTTGAACTTTACAGTAAAAATAAGAACGAAATTTCGTTGCATTAGCTCTTGGTAGTGCAGTATTTAAAAAAAAAGGCAATAAGGTGCATATATAAATAAATACATTACTGTGAAGATAAATACATTGCACTTTTTCATATGCATCCAGGTTTATGGATGTATGTTATATTGACTTTTTTATTCCAGCGAGTTAATCCATTTTGGGGGGAGTCGAGGGGATAATTTAATTATGATGTGTTCAAGAGTCTAACGGCCTGAGGGAAGAAGCTGTTACAGAACCTGAAGGTTCTGCTACGGAGGCTGCGGAACCTCTTCCTAGAGTCCAGCCGTCAAAACAGTCTTGGTGGGGGTGGGAGGAGTCTTTACAGATTTTTTGAGCCCTGGTCAGGCAGCGGCTTTTTTGCGATCTCCTGGATAGGAGCAAGAGGAGTCCTGATAATCTTTTCCGCCGTCATCACCACTCTCTGGAGAAACTTCCAGTCTGAGGCATTGCAGGCTCTAGTCCAGACAGAGATGCTGTTGGTCAGCCAGCTCTCTATAGTGAAGTGAATTATATTTATATAGCGCTTTTCTCAAGTGATTCAAAGCGCTTTACATAGTGACACCCAATATCTAAGTTACATTTAAACCAGTGTGGGTGGCACTCGGGGCAGGTGGGTAAAGTGTCTTGCCCAAGGACACAACGGCAGTAACTAGGATGGCACAAGCGGGAATCGAACCTGCAATCCTCAAGTTGCTGGCACGGCCACTCTACCAACCGAGCTATGCCGCCCCCGAGCTATGCCGCTAGTGCCTCTGTAGAATGTGGTGAGAATGCGGGGAGAGAGCTGTGCTCTTTTTATCCGACGCAAAAAGTGCATGCGCTGCTGAGCTCTTTTTACAAGAGTGAGTAGGGACCAGGTTATATTGTCAGTGATCTGCACCCCCAGGAACTTGGTGCTACTTACCATCATATCACTGATGGTTTGGAAACTCCAAGTTAGGAGTGCCTCATTTTTTGGGACTTGACCTCCTCCAGGTACTGCAGTCCTGTATAAGGACATTCGCTTGTAATAAAGCAACTTTTAGTTCTCTTTTGATCCAGACACATTGCCGTGTCGCCCTTCTGCCCGGACGAGGACGATGGAATGTGTTTTCTTCACTAACAGCCGCCGTGTTTCAAATTGACGCTGTGGTCGGAATGTTCCGAGGCCTGTGTTTGCTCTTCGTAAGTCGCAGCGGTTGTGTTGACCAACCCGGGTCAAAAAAGGTTATCAGCTGTGTTCCCATGTCACAAAACACGGACCCTCAGACATAACCAGCCTCCTAAGGGTGGGTTAAGGGTTTTATTTAGTGCGTTTGCTACTCCTCTTCCCGCAGCCAATCGGCAGCAAGGTCAGAGGTCACCGCTATATCAGCTCTGGCTCGCAGGCACAATATTAGTCGGGACATTAGCTGAGATATTTGCAATCATTTGATCTTTCCTGCAATCATGGCACCCATTCTACTGAACTGCATGGGGAATGACCCCAGTGACTACATCAAGTAAGTCCACCGTTTTTTGCTCTCTCGCAAATCTCTACCAAGGTGGTTTCAAAAACCGTTTTTTGCGTCTTTAGGCAACAAGTCCAGGTGAAGAACCCGTACTTGGACACCATGGAGGAGGACATCCTGTACCACTTCAGCCTGAGCACCAAGTCTCACAACCTGCCAGAGATGTTCGGCGACATAAAGGTGCGACATTCGGCAAGAACGCGGCTGTGACGTGGAAAATTTTACTTACAGTCGCGATCAAAAGTTTACATACACTTGTGAAGAACATGTCATGGCTGTCTTGAGTTTCCAATAATTTCTACTACTCTTATTTAATTGAGATTGAGTGATTGGAGCACATACTTGTGGGTCATTCATGAAGTTTGGTTCTTTTATTAAATTATCATGTTTCTACTGAAAACGTGACCGAATCTGCTGGGTCAAAAGTATAATTACAGCAATGTTAATACAAACCCCGTTTCCATATGAGTTGGGAAATTGTGTTAGATGTAAA
Organism: Nerophis ophidion; assembly: GCF_033978795.1. Classification (NCBI taxonomy): domain Eukaryota; kingdom Metazoa; phylum Chordata; class Actinopteri; order Syngnathiformes; family Syngnathidae; genus Nerophis; species Nerophis ophidion. Next base: position 4,097,210 of record NC_084629.1, read on the forward strand.
TATAAACAGAATACAATGATTTTAAAATCATTTTCAACCCATATTCAGTTGAATGCGCTACAAAGACAACATATTTGATGTTCAAATAATCATTAACTTTAGAATTTGATGCCAGCAACATGTGACAAAGAAGTTGGGAAAGGTGGCAATAAATACTGATAAAGTTGAGGAATGCTCATCAAACACTTATATGGAACATCCCACAGGTGTGCAGGCTAATTGGGAACAGGTGGGTGCCATGATTGGGTATAAAAACAGCTTCCCAAAAAATGCTCAGTCTTTCACAAGAAAGGATGGGGCGAGGTACACCCCTTTGTCCACAACTGCGTGAGCAAATAGTCAAACAGTTTAAGAACAACGTTTCTCAAAGTGCAATTGCAAGAAATTTAGGGATTTCAACATCTACGCTCCATAATATCATCAAAAGGTTCAGAGAATCTGGAGAAATCACTCCACGTAAGCGGCATGGCTGGAAACCAACATTGAATGACCGTGACCTTCGATCCCTCAGACGGCACTGTATCGAAAAACGACATCAATCTCTAAAGGATATCACCACATGGGCTCAGGAACACTTCATAAAACCACTGTCACTAAATACAGTTTGTCGCTACATCTGTAAGTGCAAGTTAAAGCTCTACTATGCAAAGCGAAAGCCATTTATCAACAACACCCAGAAACGCCGCCGGCTTCTCTGGGCCCGAGATCATCCAATATGGACTGATGCAAAGTGGAAAAGCGTTCTGTGGTCTGACGAGTCCACATTTCAAATTGTTTTTGTAAATATTCAACATCGTGTCATCCGGACCAAAGGGCAAGCGAAGCATCCAGACTGTTATCGACGCAAAGTTCAAAAGCCAGCATGTGTGATGGTATGGGGGTGCATCAGTGCCCAAGGCATGGGTAACTTACACATCTGTGAAGGCACCATTAATGCTGAAAGGTACATACAGGTTTTGGAACAACATATGCTGCCATCTAAGCACCGTCTTTTTCATGGACGCCCCTGCTTATTTCAGCAAGACAATGCCAGGCCACATTCAGCACGTGTTACAACAGCGTGGCTTCATAAAAAAAGAGTGCGCATACTTTTCTGGCCCGCCTGCAGTCCAGACCTGTCTCCCATCGAAAATGTGTGGCGCATTATGAAGCGTAAAATACGACAGCGGAGACCCCGGACTGTTAAACGACTGAAGCTCTACATAAAACAAGAATGGGAAAGAATTCCACTTTCAAAGCTTCAACAATTAGTTTCCTCAGTTCCCAAACGTTTATGGAGTGTTGTTAAAAGAAAAGGTGATGTAACACAGTGGTGAACATGCCCTTTCCCAACTACTTTGGCACGTGTTGCAGCCATGAAATTCTAAGTTAATTATCATTTGCAAAAAATAAAATGTAAAGTTTATGAGTTTGAACATCAAATATCTTGTCTTTGAAGTGCATTCAATTGAATATGGGCTGAAAAGAACTTGCAAATCATTGTATTCCGTTTATATTTACACAATTTCCTAACTCATATGGAAACGGGGTTTGTATTTGCGTACATGTCCCTTTTTGTTTCATCTGACATCACATGGACAAAGATATTGTCCCATTTAAAATACCAGTTCCATTGGCAGCAAAACAGGCCCACACCATAATACTACCACCACCATGCTTGACAGTAGTTATGGTGTTCCCAAAGATATACATACAGCAATGTTAATATTTGTGGTAAAGAGGCTGTAATTGGGACTTCGGAATGCAAAAGTGATAGCCCTATCCTCGAGAAGAGACTACATGTACAGTTCAACATCAACATTTAAGCTATGACTTAAAGCAGTTTCCAGACACTTACACACGAACGTCTCTATTTATGGCCAGGGTGTGCTGTCCTGACTTAGCACACACACCCAGGGACAGGACGGAGGAATGTATAACTGATGGTTTGGGAACTCCAAGTTAAGAGTGCCTAATTTTTTTTTACTTGACCTCCTCCAGGTACTGCAGTCCTGTATAAGGACAGTCGCTTGTAATAAAGCAACTTTTAGTATTACGTTTTGCCTATGGTGAAGGTTTATTTTCACTTTGGAGAATTTAGAACCGGCAAGATGAAGTAAATAGTGCCATTTCAGTTCAAGCACATAATTAGATAAGGCCCCTTAGTGTGACTTTTGCAGGTGGATTGGTAAAGAGGCTCTAATTGGGACCTCGGAATGCAAAAGGGATAGCCCTATCCTCGAGAAGAGACTACATGTCCAACTCAACGTCAACATTTAAGCTATGACTTAAAGCAGTTGTTTTCCAGACGTATACACATGAACATCTCCTTTTATGGCCAGGGTGTGCTGTCCTGACTTAGCACACACACCCAGGGACAGGACAGAGGAATGTATAACTGATGGTTTGGGAACTCCAAGTTAAGAGTGCCTAATTTTTTTTACTTGACCTCCTCCAGGTACTGCAGTCCTGTATAAGGACAGTCGCTTGTAATAAAGCAACTTTTAGTATTACGTTTTGCCTGTGGTGAAGGTTTAATTTCACTTTGGAGAATTTAGAACCAGCAAGATGAAGTAAATAGTGCCATTTCAGTTCGAGCACATAATTAGATAAGGCCCCTTAGTGTGACATTTGCAGGTGGATTGGTAAAGAGGCTCTAATTGGCACCTCGGAATGCAAAATGGATAGCCCTATCCTCGAGAAGAGACTACATGTCCAGCTCAATGTCAACATTTAAGCAATGACTTAAAGCAGTTGTTTTCCAGACGTATACACACGAACATCTCCTTTTATGGCCAGGGTGTGCTGTCCTGACTTAGCACACACACCCAGGGACAGGACAGAGGAATGTATAACTGATGGTTTGGGAACTCCAAGTTAAGTGTGCCTAATTTTTTTTTACTTGACCTCCTCCAGGTACTGCAGTCCTGTATAAGGACAGTCGCTTGTAATAAAGCAACTTTTAGTATTACGTTTTGCCTATGGTGAAGGTTTATTTTCACTTTGGAGAATTTAGAACCGGCAAGATGAAATAAATAGTGCCATTTCAGTTCAAGCACATAATTAGATAAGGCCCCTTAGTGTGACTTTTGCAGGTGGATTGGTAAAGAGGCTCTAATTGGCACCTCGGAATGCAAAATGGATAGCCCTATCCTCGAGAAGAGACTACATGTCCAGCTCAATGTCAACATTTAAGCAATGACTTAAAGCAGTTGTTTTCCAGACACTTACACACAAACATCTCCTTTTATGGTCAGATTGTGCTGTCCTGACTTAGCACACACACCCAGGGACAGGACGGAGGGATATATAACTGATTCCTGAGTTGTCCTGGGTTCATGTCCTCCCCGTGACTTCGTGAGTTCCCTCCGGGTGCTCTGGCTTCCTCCCCCCTCCAAAGCCATGCACTTGGGGATAGGTTGATTGGCAACACTAAATAGGCCCTAGTGTGTGAATGTGAATGTTGTCTGTCTATCTGAGTTGGCCCTACGATGAGGTGACGACTTGTCCAGGGTGTATAGCGCCTTCCGCCCGAATGCAGCTGAGATAGACTCCAGCGCCCCCGCCGACCCCAAAAGGGACAAGCGGTAGGAAATGGATGGAAAAATGAGTTTGGATACTCCAAGTTAGGAGTACCTCCCCTTTTTTTTTTTACTTTGACCTCCTCCAGGTACTGCAGTCCTGTATAAGGACATTCGCTTGTAATAAAGCAACTTTTTTGTGTTTTTCATTCTACAGTTTGTGTGTGTCGGTGGCAGCGCCAATCGCATGAAGGCCTTCGCCCAGTTCATCCACCAGGAGCTGAAGCTGCCCGGCAACCCGGCGGAAATCCGAGATATATGCGAGGGAACTGACCGCTACTGCATGTACAAAGTGGGACCGGTGCTCTCTATTAGTGTGAGTACTACATACATTTCTCTCTGAATTAAAGTACTGTAATAGTTTTCATTTATTCAACCGGGTATTTTTGCATAATCATGAGCAAAATAAGTGAACACAGTGAGTTAAGATAACACTGAGAAACAATTTCTAAGTTATCCCTCTGGGGCACACATCTTTTAACAACAAGTGAAGTGACTTATATTTATATAGCGCTTTTCTCTAGTGACTCAAAGCACTTTACATAGTGAAACCCAATATCTAAGTTAGATTTAAAGCACTGGGAGCAAGGTGGGTAAAGTGTCTTGCCTGAGGACACAACGGCAGTGACTAGGATGGCGGAAGCAGGAATCGAACCTGCAACCATCAAGTTGCCGGCACGGCCACTCTACCAACCAAGCCATGCTGCCCCTGACACAACAGAGTAGTGTCAGCACAAAAAATTTGTTTTTAAATATCTTTTGGATTTGAAAAAAAATTACATTTCCCTCAGGTTTATCAATCAACTTATCAATTGACCTGTTTTAAGAAGGGACTTAAAACGCATCTTTTTAGCACAGCTTTTATCTTAATTTCTCTGTTTTCTTGTTTTTAAATACATTTCTTGCTTATCTGTTTTATCCACTGCTTTCATGCTTTTTTTTCCTATTTGTATCTATGTTTGTTTTGTCGAGTGTTTATCGAGGGTTTTTCATGATTTTATTTCTATTTTAGTTTTTCATTATATATTTTAACTTTCTATTTATTTTTTTTTAAGGCAAAAAATGTGCCTCGGCTCAAAAAAGGTTGAAAAACACTGGTCTAGGGCAGTGGTGCCCAAGGTTTTTGTAGATGCTTTAATTTTTTAAAAATTTTATGAAATTTTTTTTCGTCATGAAAAACTGAGGGTTTTTCTTGGGTTGGTGCACTAATTGTAAGTGTATCTTATGCTTTTTTAATGTTGATTTAATTAAAAAAAAAAGTATTATTATTTTTTTTAAATTTAAATTCTTCTGCGGCCCGGTACTAATCGAGCCGCGGCCCAGTGGTTGGGGCCACTGCTCTAGACCAGGGGTCCCCAACCTTTTTGTAGCTGCGGACCGGTCGACGCTTTAATTTAATTTTTAAATTTTTAATTTTCTTTTTTGTCATGAAAAACTGAGTTGTTTTTTTTTGTTTGGTGCACTAATTGTAAGTGTATCTTGTGTTTTTTTATGTTGATTTAATAAAAAAAAGATCAAATAAAAAAAAAAAAAAAAATTAAATTCTTCTGCGGCCCGGTGGTTGGGGACCACTGTTCTAGACCAGTGGTCCCCAACCTTTTTGTAGCTGCGGACCGGTCAACGCTTTAATTTTTTTATTTATTTTTTTTTTTGTCATGAAAAAGGGAGTTTTTTGGGGGGGGGGTTGGTGCACTAATTGTAAGTGTATCTTGTGTTTTTTTATGTTGATTTAATAAAAAATAAAAAAAATAAAAAAATTAAATTCTTCTGCGGCCCGGTACTAATCGAGCCGCGGCCCGGTGGTTGGGGACCACTGCTCTAGACCAGTGGTCCCCAACGCTTTAATTTTTTTTTTTTTTTTGTCATGAAAAAGGGAGGTTTTTTGGGGGGTTGGTGCACTAATTGTAAGTGTATCTTGTGTTTTTTTATGTTGATTTAATAAAAAAAATTAAAAAATAAAAAAAATAAAAAATGTAATTTTTCTGTGGCCCGGTACTAATCGAGCCGCGGCCCAGTGGTTGGGGACCACTGCTCTAGACCAGTAGTCCCCAACCTTTTTGTAGCTGCAGGACCGGTCAAAGCATTAATTTTTAAATTTTTTTATTTTATTTTATTTTTGTGATGAAAAAGGGAGGGTTTTTTTTGGGAGTTGGTGCACTAATTGTAAGTGTATCTTGTGTTTTTTTATGTTGATTTAATAAAAAATAAAAAAAATAAAAAAATTAAATTCTTCTGCGGCCCGGTACTAATCGAGCCGCGGCCCGGTGGTTGGGGCCACTGCTCTAGACCAGTGGTCCCCAAACTTTTTGTAGCTGCGGACCGGTCAACGCTTTAATTTTTTAAAATGTTTAATTTTTTTTGTCATGAAAAAGGGAGGTTTTTGGGGGGGGGGGGGGGGGGGTTGGTGCACTAATTGTAAGTGTATTGTGTTTGTATTGTAATTGTGTTTTTCATGTTGATTTAATAAAAAATAAAAAAAATAAAAAAATTAAATTCTTCTGCGGCCCGGTACTAATCGAGCCGCGGCCCGGTGGTTGGGGCCACTGCTCTAGACCAGTGGTCCCGAAACTTTTTGTAACTAATTGTAAGTGTATCTTGTGTTTTTTATGTTGATTTAATAAAAAAAACAAAAATTTTTTCAATTACATTCTTCTGCGGCCCGGTACTAATCGAGCCGCGGCCCGGTGGTTGGGAACCACTGCTCTAGACCAGTGGTCCCCAACCTTTTTGTAGCTGCGGACCGGTCAACGCTTGATAATCTGTCATGAAAAAGGGAGTTTTTTTGGGGGGGTTGGTGCACTAATTGTAATTGTGTTTTTTATGTTGATTTAATAAAAAAATGAAAAAAAAAAATGAAAAGGGTGGAGTGCCATCTCCGGGTTGGGGAGGAGACCCTGCCCCAAGTGGAGGAGTTCAAGTACCTCGGAGTCTTGTTCACGAGTGAGGGAAGAGTGGATCGTGAGATCGACAGGCGGATCGGTGCGGCGTCTTCAGTAATGCGGACGTTGTACCGGTCCGTTGTGGTGAAGAAGGAGCTGAGCCGGAAGGCAAAGCTCTCAATTTACCGGTCGATCTACGTTCCCATCCTCACCTATGGTCATGAGCTTTGGGTCATGACCGAAAGGATAAGATCACGGGTACAAGCGGCCCAAATGAGTTTCCTCCGCCAGGTGGCGACGCTCTTTTTTTTAACGTCAGGCACATTTTTGGAATCATTTTTGGTGATTTACCCCCCAATTCCAACCCTGAGTGCCAAGCAGGGAGGTAATGGCTCCCATTTTTATAGTCTTTGGCATGACTCGGTTAGGGTTTATCTCACAACCCACTGATCTCAGGGCGGAGACTCTAACCACTAGGCCACTATCATTACACCGCGTAGCAAATAAAATAGCTTCGAGGTCGGTAAGCAAAACCAAAATGATTCCTTACATTAGGCACACCGGTTTATAAGGCGCACTGTGAAGTTTTGAGGGGGGAAAAATGGATTTTAGGTGCGCCTTATAGTCCGGAAAATACAGTATTATTTTTTTTCTTAAGCTGCTTCACCTCACATTTTAGGGGGGAAAAAAATTGTGGAATAGGTAGAATGATGTCATGCACAGAGTTTAAATAGCAAGTGTTGTCTTTCAGCACGGTATGGGCGTGCCGTCCATCTCTATCATGCTGCACGAGCTCATCAAACTGCTGCACCACGCCCACTGCAGGGATGTGATCCTCTTCCGCCTGGGGACATCGGGTGGTGTTGGTAAATTCCCGTTGTTTTTTTTTTTTAGCTTCGAGTTTCCAAACCTCTATGTCAGGGGTGCCCACACTTTTTCTGCAGGCGAGCTACTTTTCAATTGACCAACTCGAGGGGATCTACCTCATTTATATATATCATTTATATCTATTTATTTATGAAAGAGACATTTTTGTAAACAAGTTAAATGTGTTTAATGATAATACAAGCATGTGTAACACATATAGATGTCTTTCTTTCACAAAGACAAGAATATAAGTTGGTGTATTACCTGATTCTGATGACTTGCATTGATTGGAATCAGACAGTAATGATGATAACGCCCACATTTTCACATTGAAGGGACAATGCAGAGAAACATTACACTCAAAAGCAGATATGTTCTGTTCCCGATTATAGCTAAATAGCTCATTTCCATCCGCAGTCCCTGGCTACCTAAATTAACCTTCGTCTTGTCTTAGGGTCGGCACCGGCCCGTTTTAGTTTTTAAATACATAAAATAACCATATACATTTAATTTTTTTGCACTAAATTATAAAATGCTCTGGATCAGGGGTGCCCACACTTTTTCTGCAGGCGAGCTACTTTTCAATGGACCAACTCGAGGGGATCTACCTCATTTATATATATCATTTATATAATAATAAATGGGTTGTACTTGTATAGCGCTTTTCTATATCTATTTATTTATGAAAGAGACATTTTTGTAAACAAGTTAAATGTGTTTAATGATAATACAAGCATGTGTAACACATATAGATGTCTTTCTTTCACCAAGAAAAGAATATAAGTTGGTGTATTACCTGATTCTGATGACTTGCATTGATTGGAATCAGACAGTAATGATGATAACGCCCACATTTTCAAATGGAGGAGAAAAAAAAGTTGTCCTTTCTGTACAATACCACATGAAAGTGGTTGCTTTTTGGCATCTAATTCATCCAGCTTCCATACACTTTACAAGAAAAACATTGCCGGCAAATTCCGTAGCTTGCTTGATTGACATTCACGGCACCCGAGGGTCTTGTGAGATGACGCTGGCTGCTGCCAGTTCATTATTATGAAAAAATGACAGAGAGGAAGGTGAGAAACACTTTTTTATTTCAACAGACTTTCGCGCCGTCCCTTCCGTCAAAACTCTAAAGGCCGACTGCACATTTCCTGTCTTCACAATAAAAGCCCTGCTTCATGCTGCCTGCGCTAACAAAATAAGAGTCTCAGAAAGCTGGCGTGCACAAGTGATGTGCACGCCAGCTTTCTGAGGGATCGCTTGTGCACGCCAGTTTTCCGAGACTCTGTATTTAGTTAGCGCAGGCGGCATGAAGCAGGGCTTTTATTGTGAAGATAGGAAATGTGCAGTCGGCCTTTAGAGTTTTGACGGAAGGTACGTTGAAATAAAAAGTGTTTCTCGCCTTCCTCTCGGTCATATTTTCATAATAATGATCTTGCAGCAGCCAGCGTCATCTCACAAGACCCTCCGGTACCGTGAATGTCATTTAAGTGACGTCTTGGTGAAGATTGATGATCACTCATTTTTAGGCCTATTTTTTTTAAAAGCCTGGCTGGAGATCGACTGGTAGCTCGCGATCGACGTAATGGGCACCCCTGCTCTATGTCAAACTGAAAGAGAATATGTATACTTGGATCATTCAGGTCTGGCCCCGGGCACGGTGGTAGTGACCGACAAGGCGGTGGACTACTCTTTCCGGCCCCAGTTTGAGCAGGTGGTGCTGGGTAAGGTGATCACCCGGAGCACCGTGCTGGACGAAGGGGTGGCCAGCGAGCTTCTGCAGTGCTCCTCGGAGCTCCGGAACCTTCCCACGGTGATTGGGAACACCATGTGCACGCACGACTTCTACGAAGGTGAGACATGGCGAGTTACAGGCGGAGGTGCTCAAGTATTGACGCTCCCCTACCCCAGAAAAAAGTAGCGAAAAGTACCGGTAAAGTTAACACTAAAGTTGAACTTAAAGTACCACTGATAGTCACACTCACACACACTAGGTGTGGGGAAATTAACCCCCGCATTTGACCCACCCCCTGAGAGGTGAGGGGAGCTGTGAGCAGCAGCGGCGGACACGCCCGGGAATAATTTTTGGTGATTTAACCCCCAATTCCAACCCTTGATGCTGAGTGCCAAGCAGGGAGGTAATGGGTCCCATTTTTATAGTCTTTGGTGTAACCCACCGGTACCTCACACACACCTCGAATCCTCCACACCACACCTCCGCTCCAAACAGGCTAACCTCCTCCAACATCTGAGGACAAAGCTACAGACTACGGAGGACCGGGCTTTCTGCTCCGCCGCTCCCAGTCTGTGGAGCGTTCTCCCTGACCCCCTGAGGGCACCACAGACTGTGGATGCTTTTAAAAAAGGCTTAAGAACCCTTCCTTTATAAAAAAAAAAATGAATATATATGCATACTAGTTCTAGCTATTAGGCTGTTCTAGTTTTTATTTTTTAATCTTTTTATTATTTCAATTGTTTTTATTATTATTTTTAAATACACTATAGCACTTTGAGGTGGTTTGCTCAATGTAAAGTGTTGTTTTGGAACTTCACCTGACCCCGTAAGGGAGAAGCAGTAGAAAATCTACGGACATAGGTAACCGGGCTTTCTGCTCTGCCGCTCCCAGTCTGTGTAGCGCTCTTGAGGGCACCACAGACTGTGGATGCTTTTGAAAAAGGCTTAAAAACCCTTCCTTTAATTTTTTTTTTTTTTAATGGATATATGCATACTAGTTCTAGCTATTAGGATGTTCCAGTTTTTATTTTTATCATCTTTTTATTATTATTATTATCATTTTCATTTTATATTATTATTTTTTTTAAATACAATGTAGCACTTTGAGGTGGTATGCTAATTGTAAAGTGCTGTTTTGGAACTTCCCCTGACCCCATAAGGGACAAGCGGTAGAAAAGCTACGGACTACGTGTAACCGGGCTTTCTGCTCCGCCGCTCCCAGTCTGTGTAATGCTCTCCCTGACCACCTGAGGGCACCACAGACTGTGAATGCTTTTACAGATATATGCATACTAGTTCTAGCTATTAGGCTGTTCTAGTTTTTATTCATTTTTATTTTTATTTTTTTTAAATACGCTGTAGCACTTTGAGGTGGTTTGCTCAATGTAAAGTGTTGTTTTGGAACTTCACCTGACCCCGTAAGGGAGAAGCAGTAGAAAATCTACGGACATAGGTAACCGGGCTTTCTGCTCCGCCGCTCCCAGTCTGTGTAATGCTCTCCCTGACCACCTGAGGGCACCACAGACTGTGAATGCTTTTACAGATATATGCATACTAGTTCTAGCTATTAGGCTGTTCTAGTTTTTATTCATTTTTATTTTAATTTTTTTTAAATACGCTGTAGCACTTTGAGGTGGTTTGCTCAATGTAAAGTGTTGTTTTGGAACTTCACCTGACCCCGTAAGGGAGAAGCAGTAGAAAATCTACGGACATAGGAAACCGGGCTTTCTGCTCCGCCGCTCCCAGTCTGTGTAATGCTCTCCCTGACCACCTGAGGGCACCACAGACTGTGAATGCTTTTACAGATATATACATACTAGTTCTAGCTATTAGGCTGTTCTAGTTTTTATTCATTTTTATTTTAATTTTTTTTAAATACGCTGTAGCACTTTGAGGTGGTTTGCTCAATGTAAAGTGTTGTTTTGGAACTTCACCTGACCCCGTAAGGGAGAAGCAGTAGAAAATCTACGGACATAGGTAACCGGGCTTTCTGCTCCGCCGCTCCCAGTCTGTGTAATGCTCTCCCTGACCACCTGAGGGCACCACAGACTGTGAATGCTTTTACAGATATATGCATACTAGTTCTAGCTATTAGGCTGTTCTAGTTTTTATTCATTTTTATTTTCATTTTTTTTAAATACGCTGTAGCACTTTGAGGTTGTTTGCTCAATGTAAAGTGTTTTTAAAAAATAAAATCTATTATTATTATTATTATGACTCAGCCGGGGTTTGAACTCACGCCCTACCGAGGGCTGTTTCGGAACTTCACTTGACCCCATAAGGGACAAATGGTAGAAATTACATTTTTATCAAGATATTCACTATTACGCTATCGCCCCACGCACACGTATGACCCCCATACTCCACCCCCCAGGAGTGAACCGCTCTCCTTGTGTCCTAGGTCAAGGTCGACTTGACGGCGCTCTGTGCTCCTTCTCGCACGAAGAAAAGCTGGAGTATCTGAGGAAAGCCTACGAAGCAGGAGTGCGGAACATCGAAATGGAGTCCACCGTCTTTGCCGCCATGTGTCGCGTCTGCGGCCTCAAAGGTGAGGAGGTCCGAGTCTACTCGGTTCACTTATTTGGTCCGACCGATTTTTGTTTTTCTCGTCCCACGCCAGCGGCTGTCGTCTGCGTCACGCTGTTGAACCGCTTCGAGGGAGACCAGATCACGTCCTCTCATGACGTCCTGGTGGACTACCAGCAGAGGCCCCAGGCTCTCGTGGCGCACTTTATTAAGAAACGCCTTGGCCATGTTGTTTAAAACCGCAGCACTGCCATACCCCTCTGAAATCAGTATACACTATATTTGCCAAAAGTATTTGGCCACCTGCTTTGACTCACATATGAACTTGAAGCGCCATCCCATTCCTAACCCATAGGGGTCAATATGATGTTGTCCACTTGTTCACAAGTCTTCTGGGAAGGCTTGTCCACAAGGTTGCGGAGTGTGTTTATAGGAATTTTCTTTGTTATAATTCATCCCAAAGGTGTTCTATTGACGTTCAGGTCAGGACTCTGTGCAGGCCAGTCAAGTTCACCCACACCAGACTGTCATCCATGTCTTTATGGACCTTGTCACGAAAAACAACCCCACGCCATGATTCTGATCATTTGGATAGGCGACCAAATACTTTTGGCAATATAGTGTATATAAATTCAACTGATGTGTATATACTCTATTTAAAGGGGAACTTCACTTTTTTTGGGAAGTTTTTCTGTCGTTCACAATCCTTGTTAGATACAAGAAAACAAACAGTTGTTTTTTTGCATTCCTATTTGTTTTAATTCATCCTAAAAGTGTTCTATCGGAGTTCAGGTCAGGACTCTGTCCAGGCCAGTCAAGTTCACCCACACCAGACTCTGTCGTCCATGTCTTTATGGAACTTGTCATGAAAAACAACCCCACGCCATGATTCCGATCATTTGGATAGGCGACCAAATACTTTTGGCAATATAGTGTATATCAATTCAACTGATGTGTATATACTCTATTTAAAGGGGAACTTCACTTTTTTTGGGAAGTTTTTCTGTCGTTGACAATCCTTATTAGATACAAGAAAACAAACAGTTGTTTTTTTGCATTCTTATTTGTTTTAATTAATCCTAAAAGTGTTCTATCGGAGTTCAGGTCAGGACTCTGTGCAGGCCAGTCAAGTTCACCCACACCAGACTCTGTCGTCCATGTCTTTATGGAACTTGTCATGAAAAACAACCCCACGCCATGATTCCGATCATTTGGATGGGTGGCCAAATACTTTTGGCAATATAGTGAATATAAATTCAACTGATGTGTATATACTCTATTTAAAGGGGAACTTCACTTTTTTGGGGAAGTTTTTCTGTCGTTCACAATCCTTATTAGATACAAGAAAACAAACAGTTGTTTTTTTGCATTCTTATTTGTTTTAATTAATCCTAAAAGTGTTCTATCGGAGTTCAGGTCAGGACTCTGTGCAGGCCAGTCAAGTTCACCCACACCAGACTCTGTCATCCATGTCTTTATAAACCTTGTCATGAAAAACAACCCCACGCCATGACTTTGATCATGCCAAATACTTTTGGCAATATTATATCTCCGTGCTCGCTTCCATAACCAGTAGTTCATCCTCTGTATATTCAGCTTCAAAAAGATAAGGTAGTGAATCCCCATTTGTCCAAAAATTAAGTTGCCTCTGTCGTTTTAACACACAATTTTTACCGGAAGTGCGTTGCTCTGGAAACGGAAATAAATACAATGTTTCAGTAACGCATAAACTGACCAAAATTTTGGTAAATATACAATATAAGTACAGTTCCCCTTTAACATGTTCATATGTGTATATGTAGACACTGTAGATGACTTGATTAAGTTAAATATTATATATTATTCATTTAGGTTTGTTTTGTGTTATTGACTGTGTGATTGTTTTAGTTTGTTGTTTGTTAATGTATTGTATCTCTAAAAACAACAGAAACGTCTGATTATGTGAGTGTAACTTGGAGATAATAAACATATTTTATAGCAGGAGTGTCCATGTTTTTTCCACTGAGGACCACAGATTGAAAAACGAAATGATGCCATTTTGTATATTTCAATGCCACAACCACTACAAAATATAGATTATTTTGACAATATTTTTCTAATAAATACACACTATTGATAATTGTGTGAATGCTCCAAAGCATTCACACAATATATATATTTACATACTGTATATATTGACGGAGATAGATATATACAAAATGTATTTATTTTCTTTAGTCATATTTTAAATAGCTAGTGTTCCATCTTGTACTCTTTTTATCTTTTCTTTATCTCATGACCGATGGTACACTGTAGACTACCTTGAGCTTGGAATGTGAGGAGTAGCCATAACTCCCTTCTTATCTCTCCCTATCCCAGGCTTAGGAGAAGAACAGATATGTGGATTCGTTCCAGTAGGCATGTGGGCGGGGGACATATTGAAAAAAGACAAGACTTCCGTAGTGTTTTCAGATCAACTACGCCATGCGAATTGAATGTGTTGTTTCTTAGGTTGGTCCCTCCAAAGCTTTGGAATAAATTGCAAAATACCTATTCTGTTCTGGGTGTTCATTTAAAATCGGCTTTTGTGTCATAATTTTCCTGAAGGAACTCCCCTGAAGGAATCAATAAAGTACTATCTATCTATCTATCTATCTATCTATCTATCTATCTATCTATCTATCTATCTATCTATCTATCTATCTATCTATCTATCTATCTATCAAAAGAACTTGGGATTGACCTGAAATTTAAATTCCCTCAGAGGAACATCTGGTCCAAACGCAACAATATACACAAATATATATTTAAAATATGGCCTACATTTTTATTTAAACAATTTGTTATGAGTTGAATGGGCATTTTTTCTAAGCTGTAAAAATAAGAGTAGATTTTTTTCTTTTTTTTTAAACAAATCATACTCTGTTACCAAAACATGTGATCGATTAGCTTTAAATTAAAGGTCGAATAAAAAAAATAAAAATAATGTTGGATAGGCTCCAGACTCTCTCCCGACCCCGGACAGGATCAGGACTATCGTTCATAAAAAAAAAAAAAGATAATTTTGTTACACAACAAACCCGGTAAAAGGTGAAAAAAAAAGGTGAGAAGCGGGAAAAAGTAGATAGGAATGCAGGCAGGATCTGGAAAAAGAACAGAAACTTATGAAAAAAACTAACTTCCCACTTTAAAGCAAACTACAGACAATATTCACAAAAAAAAAAAAAAAAAAAAATCTCCACACGAAAACTGAAAGAAATCATAAAAAAGTAAAGCTGCAACAAATCATCAATTAATTTGAGCAGAAAAAAAGCTTTGATTCATATTCTGATGCTTCGATTAATATTTTTGAGTATATTTGACACAAAATTGATCCAACTGGACTTTCTGGAGGGACAAAAACGTCAAAAAAAGCAGACATAGTTGCAATACTGAAGTGAATTATTTTTATATAGCTCTTTTCTCTAGTGACATAGTGAAACCCAATATCTAAGTTACATTTACACCAGTGTGGGTGGCACTGGGAGGAAGGGGGGGTAAAGTGTCTTGCCCAAGGGCACAACGGCAGAAGCGGGGATCGAACCTGGAACCCCTCAAGTCGCCGGCACGGCCACTCTACCGATACAAGCTACGCCGCCCCCAATAGAGCACGTATGAGAGCATGCAGCGATGAAACGTTCATTTATTTATTTAATTCAAGCAGATCATTTTAGTCTTGATGATGTTCATTTATTTTGAAAAACAAATAGATTCAAAAATACTTTTTACCCCAAAAAGGCATAAAAAAGAATGACTGTGCATGCATTTTTATGTATTTTTATCAATTTTTCGGAGTACCATGTTGTTGTTTTTTTGTGTTATTATGAGTTTGCACTAAATTAGTTTGCTTGCAATTCCGTTGCACAATGTACAATGACAATAAAGATATATTCTATTCTATTCTATTTTTTTTCAACCTATTTTCCTTAAAAAAAAAAGCATGGAGGCTAGAAAGTGTGGTTTATCCGATTATTCCGGTAATCGAACGAACTAATCACGCGCTCCCTGTCCTCCTGAGGGCACCTCAGACTGTGAATGTTTTTAAAAAAGGCCTAAAAACCCTTCTTTTTTTATTTGTATTTTTAAAAAAGCCTTTTTATAGATATGCATGCTGGTTCTAACTATTGGGCTGTTTCTGGTTTTATATTTTATTTATTTATTTATTTGTATTTTCTTTTTATTATTATTATTATTATATTACTATTTTTTACACTGTGGCACTTTGACGTTGTTTGCTCAACGTAAAGTGCTTTTTTACAAATAAAATCTATTATTATTATTAATCAACAGATTAGAGTGGCCGTGTCAGCAACTTGAGGGTTCCAGGTTCGATCCCCTGCTTCCACCATCCTAGTCACTGCCGTTGTGTCCATGGGCAAGACACTTTACCCACCTTGCTCCCAGTGCCACCCACACTGGTTTAAATGTAACTTAGATATTGGGTTTCACTATGTAAAGCGCTTTGAGTCACTAGAGAAAAGCGCTATATAAATATAATTCACTTCACAAAAAAAAAAAAAGTGTTCATGTCTGTTTGCCATCCTGATATTGTGAGTCCACGATGTCTCCTCTTATATTGGAGACCGATGCTTTTTGTCCTACCCAACCTATTTTCCTTAAAAAAAAGCATGGAGGCTAGAAAGTGTGGTTTATCCGATTATTCCGGTAATTGAACGAACTAATCACGCTCTCCCTGTCCTCCTGAGGGCACCTCAGACTGTGAATGTTTTTAAAAAAGGCCTAAAAACCCTTCTTTTTTTATTTGTATTTTTAAAAAAGCCTTTTTATAGATATGCATGCTGGTTCTAACTATTGGGCTGTTTCTGGTTTTATATTTTATTTATTTATTTATTTGTATTTTCTTTTTATTATTATTATTATATTACTATTTTTTACACTGTGGCACATTGACGTTGTTTGCTCAACGTAAAGTGCTTTTTTACAAATAAAATCTATTATTATCATTAATCAACAGATTAGAGTGGCCGTGCCAGCAACTTGAGGATTCCAGGTTCGATACCCGCTTTCGCCATCCTAGTCACTGCCGTTTTGTCCTTGAGCAAGAGACTTTATCCACCTTTCTCCCAGTGTCACCCACACTGGTTTAAATGTAACTTAGATATTAGGTTTCACTATTTAAAGCGCTTTGAGTCACTAGAGAAAAGCGCTATATAAAATATAATTCACATTACTTGATTACTAACATAATCGACAAATGCAGAATTCCACTTTCAAAGCTTCAACAATTAGTTTCCTCAGTTCCCAAACGTTTATTGAGTGTTGTTAAAAGAAAAGGTGATGTAACACAGTGGTGAACATGCCCTTTCCCAACTACTTTGGCACGTGTTGCAGCCATGAAATTCTAAGTCAATTATTATTTGCACAAAAAAAAATTAAGTTTATGAGTTTGAACATCAAATATCTTGTCTTTCTCGTGCATTCAACTGAATATGGGTTGAAAATTATTTGCAAATCATTGTATTCCGTTTATATTTTACATCTAACTCATATGGAAACGGGGTTTGTATAACCATTCTTCACACTGGCGTGAAAAAAAAAATGTGAGCTCGTGTTGATGTTACTTGGGAATAGTGACGTTAGCGATGAAATAATGGATTAAAAAAGGAAAACGTCAAAAGATATCAAAAATCAAACATTTTTCTCCTCTGTGTAATTTTTGGGTAGGACAAAAAGCATCTGTCTCCAATATAAGAGGAGACATCGTGGACTCACAATATCAGGATGGCAAACAGATATGAACACATTTTTTTTTTTTGTGAAGTGAATTATATTTATATAGCGCTTTTCTCTAGTGACTCAAAGCGCTTTACATAGTGAAACCCAATATCTAAGTTACATTTAAACCAGTGCGGGTGGGTAAAGTATCTTCCCCAAGGACACAACGGTAGTGACTAGGATGGCGGAAGCAGGGGATCGAACCTGGAACCCTCAAGTTGCTGGCACGGCCGCTCTACCCATCAAGCTCTAATATACCGCTCGATATAGTAAGGGGTATGGCATTTTTAATGTTGAAAAATCATGGAACGCTATTGAATGGAGACAAGTCAAACACAAGTGCCAGGCGGAAACACCCCCCCCCCCCCACTCAGACTGAAGGTTGTGCGCTTTTGACCACCCGCAAGCTCATTTACTACATTTCTCTGATTTCTCTTTTTTTTTTTGTATTTTCAAACCGAGTCACGGTCAAAAGTTTACATACACTTGTAAAGGACATAAGGTCATGGCTGTCTTGAGTTTCCAGTCATTTCTACAACTCTTATTTTTTTTGTGATAGAGTGAACTGAAAATGGGTCAAAAGTATACATACAGCAATGTTAATATTTGCTTACATGTCGCACTGCAATAAGACGCTCTTGGTAGCCATCCGCAAGCTTCTGGTTGAGTTTTTGACCATTCCTCTTGACAAAATTGGTGCAGTTCAGCTAAATGTGTTGATTTTCTGACATGGACTTGTTTCTTCAGCATTGTCCACATGTTCTCAACGGGACTTTCGGAAGGAATCTCAATTATAGCCTGATTTAGCCATTCCTTTACCACTTTTGACGTGTGTTTGGGGTCATTGTCCTGATGGAAAACCCAACAGCGCCCAAGACCGAACCTCCAGGCTGATGATTTTTGGTAGTCCTGTAGAATTTGGAGGTAATCCTCCTTTTTTCATTGTCCCATTTACTCTCTGTAAAGCACCAGTTCCATTGGCAGCAAAACAGGCCCAAAGCATAATACTACCACCACCATGCTTGACAGTAGGCTTGGTGTTCCTGGGATTAAAGGCCTCACCTTTTCTCCTCCAAACATATTGTTGGGTATTGTGTCCAAACAGCTCCATTTTTGTTTCATCATTAAAGTGCTTTGTACTTTTTACTCTAATTCCAAAGCTACACACCTTAGAGCAGGGGTCACCAACACGGTGTCGCCCATAAGGACCAGATGAGTCGCCCGCTGGCCTGTTCTAAAAATAGCTCAAATAGCAGCACTTACCAGTGAGCTGCCTCTATTTTTTAAATGTTATTTATTTACTAGCAAGCTGGTCTCGCTTTGCATTTTTAATTCTAAGAGAGACAAAACTCAAATAGAATTTGAAAATCCAAGAAAATATTTTAAAGACTTGGTCTTCACTTGTTTAAATAAATTATTTTATTTTTTTACTTTGCTTCTTATAACTTTCAGAAAGACAATTTTAGAGAAAAAAATACAACCTTAAAAATGATTTTAGGATTTTTAAACAAATATACCTTTTTACCTTTTAAATGATTTCCTCTTCTTTCCTGACAATTTAAATCAATGTTAAAGATTTTTTTTTATTGTAAAGAATAATAAATATATTGTAATTTAATTCTTCATTTTAGCTTCTGTTTTTTCGACGAAGAATATTTGTGAAATATTTCTTCAAACTTATTATGATTAAAATTCAAAAAAATTATACTGGCAAATCTAGAAAATCTTTAGAATCAAATTTAAATTTTATTTCAAAGTCTTTTGAATTTATTTTCAAATTTTTGTTTTTTGAAAATCCAGAAGAAATAATGATTTTTCTTTGTTAGAAATATAACTTGGTCCAATTTGTTATATATTCTAACAAAATGCAGATTGGATTTTAACCTATTTAAAACATGTCATCAAAATTCTAAAATTAAACTTAATCAGGAAAAATTACTAATGATGTTCCAAATATTTTTTTTACATTTTTTCAAAAAGATTCGAATTAGCTAGTTCTTCTCTTCTT
The DNA here is from genome assembly GCF_033978795.1 of Nerophis ophidion. Taxonomy (NCBI): domain Eukaryota; kingdom Metazoa; phylum Chordata; class Actinopteri; order Syngnathiformes; family Syngnathidae; genus Nerophis; species Nerophis ophidion. The sequence continues at coordinate 4,116,542 of NC_084629.1, forward strand.
TTTTTGGTTGAATTTTGAATTTTAAAGAGTCGAAATTGAAGATAAACTATGTTTCAAAATTTAATTTTCTTTTTTTTCCTGTTTTCTCCTCTTTTAAACCGTTTTATCATCATTTATTCTCTACAAAAAACCTTCCGTAAAAGGAAAAAAAATGTACGACGGAATATTTCTGGCAATTTATTTAAGTGTGTATCAAACTGGTAGCCCTTCGCATTAATCAGTACCCAAGAAGTAGCTCTTGGTTTCAAAAAGGTTGGTGACCCCTACCTTAGAGTAATAAAAATTGGTATGTGACACAAGCTAACTGTTAGCATGCTAACATGCTAACATTAACATGCCAACCTTTTGATTTAGTTTTGCAACCGTTTACCCAGCGTCATATAATTTGGTATGTGACATTTATTTAAATGTTAGCTTGCGAACGATAGCATGCTGGCAAGCTAACTTAAGCATTCTCAATTTTCCCACCTAATTTTACACTATTTTATCTATTTTCGCAGCCATACACCTTTGAGTCATATAACTTGGTGTATGAAACATGCTAACTGTTATCATGTTAACGTTTGCACACATGCTAAATGTTAGCATTTTAATGTACACATGCTAAATTTTTAGGCTAGCTGTGTAGCTCATTTGTACAGTTGTACCTAAAACTCTCGGAGTCAGACACTCGGCACCATCTAATAAGGACGGCGGCTTCCGACGACCTCCGACCAGAGGTCCAGGGCCCATCAAAGTTTCCGCGGGAATTTTCTAGTTGTCTTTAAAATTGTCTTGGAGAAGGCATTCGACCGTGTCCCCCGGGAAGCCCTATGGGGAGTCCTCAGAGAGTATGGGGTATCGGACTGTCTGATTTTGGCGGTCCGCTCGCTGTGTGATCAGTGCCAGAGCTTGGTCCGCATTGCCGGGAGTAAGCCGGACCCGTTTCCAGTGAGGGTTGGACTCCGCCAAGGCTGTCCTTTGTCACCCATTCTGTTCATAACTTTTATGGACAGAATTTCTAGGCGCAGTCAAGGCGTTGGAAGGATCTGGTTTGGTGGCTGCGGGTTCTTCAGCTCTCACTGGATCAGTTCGAAGCCAAGTGTGGAGCGAATGAGACAGGAATCAGCACCTCCAAGTCCGAGTCCATGGTTATCGCCCGGAAAAGGGTGGAGTGCCATCTCCGAGCTGGGGAGGAGATCTTGCCTCTCGTGGAAGAGTTCAAGTACCTCACGAGTGAGGGATGAGTGGATTGTGCGGATCGGTGCGGCGTATTCAGTAATGCGGACGCTGTATCAACCCATTGTGGTGAAGAAGGAGCTGAGCCGGAAGGCAAAGCTCTCAATTTACCGGTCGATCTACGTTCCCATCCTCACCTATGGTCATGAGCTTTGGGTCATGACCGAAAGGATAAGATCACGGGTACAAGCGGCCCAAATGAGTTTCCTGCTCTCCCTTAGAGATAGGGTGAGAAGCTCTGCCATCCGGGAGGAACTCAAAGTAAAGCCGCTGCTCCTCCACATGGAGAGGAGCCAGATGAGGTGGTTCGGGCATCTGGTCAGGATGGCACCCGAACGCCTCCCGAGGGAGGTGTTTCGGGCACGTCCGACCGGTAGGAGGCCACGGGGGAGACCCAGGACACATTGAGAAGACTATGTCTGTTCTGGCCTGGGAACACCTCTGGATCCCCCAGGAAGAGCTGGACCAGGTGGCTGGGGAGAGGGAAGTCTGGGGTTCTTTGCTTAGGCCGCTGCCCACACGACCCGACCCCGGATGGATGTATGGATAGTTCAACGTTTATTCAGCCAATTTTGTCATTTCCAGCATTCCTTCGAGCCCATTTAACAAATAACCTTCACTTTACTCTTGGTTAGAACTGTAATAGCGGTGCCATGTGGTGCTGCAAGGTGCACAGCTGTCAACATCAATACCACACAAAAGTCTGCGGGCTATAGAGCGTTTTCCGTTCGGGCTCCAGTACTCTGGAATGCCCTCCCGGTAACAGTTCGAGATGCTACCTCAGTAGAAGCATTTAAGTCTCACCTTAAAACTCATCTGTATACTCTAGCCTTTAAATAGACCTCCTTTTTAGACCAGTTGATCTGCCGCTTCTTTTCTTTCTCCTATGTCCCCCCCTCCCTTGTGGAGGGGGTCCGGTCCGATGACCATGGAAGAAGTACTGGCTGTCCAGAGTCGAGACCCAGGATGGACCGCTCGTCGGGACCGTGTATCGGTTGGGGACATCTCTACGCTGCTGATCCGCCTCCGCTTGAGATGGTCTCCTGTGGACGGGACTCTTGCTGCTGTCTTGGATCCGCTTTGAACTGAACTCTCGTGGCTGTCTTGGAGCCACTATGGATTGAACTTTCACAGTATCATGTTAGACCCGCTCGACATCCATTGCTTTCGGTCCCCTAGAGGGGGGGAGGGGGTTGCCCACATCTGAGGTCCTCTCCAAGGTTTCTCATAGTCATCATTGTCACTGGCGTCCCACTGGATGTGAATTCTCCCTGCCCACAGGGTGTGAGTTTTCCTTGCCCTTTTGTGGGTTCTTCCGAGGATGTTGTAGTCGTAATGATTTGTGCAGTCCTTTGAGACATTTGTGATTTGGGGCTATATAAATAAACATTGATTGATTGATTGATTGATTTAATACTGCGAAACAGGGATGTAATTAATCAACGGTGATGAATAATTACGTCTTTACCCACGGCTGGCTTAAAATTGCAGTTCTGATTTGGTGTCTCGTCTTGGCGGTCTTGGGGGCTTGATATGCGCCAGGACCTCCTGGGCGTAGTCCGTATGGTGCAGACCGGCGTTCCTCAAGGCCTGCTCCACCCGTAATCTGGGATCAGCAACAATCTGGGAAACAGACAAGGGAGAAGAAAATATTCATATTTCTCATTACCCAGTCTGACTTTCCTATAATGCACTCATGGCTGATGATTAGTCACTCATCTCACAGGCTGGCATTTTGGGGAGAAGTTGGAAAATCATTAGTCATGATTGCGTAACGACACCCACAGACGGCAGCGGTGGCCTTGAACTCAAGGTTGTTGAAAAGAGTCTGTAAAAACCAGGGCAATCATTGCTGGAGTGGCCAAACGGGTTACATAATGCAAGCTGCAGAACGGCTCGGCGGTCAGTCGCAGATGAAACATGGACGTAACATGTCACAAAAACACACAACAACCCGGGAGCACACATGAGGAGTCAGGTGACCATGTGTCTGCCCAGGTTTCAGCAGAGGATGTCCTTGTTTTTAGAAAACTGCAACACAACATCCCCCAATCAACCCACCTGTGCCTTTTACTCAGAATCCAGAAAAAACTGAATGTTACTGCATGTGTGTTTTTACAATCTGTTTATAACTTAATATCCTGATAGTGGGAGAATTTCCAGGTTGTTCAGCCTATATGGTTTGGACAGAACACAGTTACAATCTGCATAATTAAAAACAAAAATCACACTTCATCCATCTTCATCCGCAGCAGCCTAAGCAGGGAAACCCAGACTTCCCTCTCCCCAGCCACTTCGTCTAGCTCTTCCCGGGGGATCCCGAGGCGTTCCCAGGCCAGCCGGGAGACATAGTCTTCCCAACGTGTCCTGGGTCTTCCCCGTGACCTCCTACCGGATGGACGTGCCCTAAACACCTCCCTAGGGAGGCGTTCGGGTGGCATCCTGACCAGATGCCCGAACCACCTCATCTGGCTCCTCTCGATGTGGAGGAGCAGCGGCTTTACTTTGAGTTCCTCCCGGATGGCAGAGCTTCTCACCCTATCTCTAAGGGAGAGCCGGCCGCTTGTACCCGTGATCTTATCCTTTCGGTCATAACCCGAAGCTCATGACCATAGGTGAGGATGGGAACGTAAATCGACCGGTTAATTGAGAGCTTTGCCTTCCGGCTCAGCTCCTTCTTCACCACAACGGATCGACACAGCGTCCGCATTACTGAAGACGCCGCACCGATCCGCCTGTCGATCTCACGATCCACTCTTCCCTCCCTCGTGAACAAGACTGCGAGGTACTTGAACTCCTCCACTTTGGGCAGGGTCTCCTCCCCAGTGTTTCAGTAGTGTGTGTGAGAAAAACATTTCAGTAGAGTATACCAGTGTTTCGGAGGAAACATTTCAGTAGTGGATACCAGTGTTTCAGTAGTGTGTGTGAGAGGAAACATTTCAGTAGTGTATACCAGTGTTTCAGTTGTGTGTCTGAGAGGAAACATTTCAGTAGTGTATACCATTGTTTCAGTTGTGTTTGTGACAGAAAAAAACATTTCAGTAGTGTGTGTGAGAGGAAATATTTCAGTAGTGTATACCAGTGTTTCAGTTGTGTGTGTGAGAGGAAACATTTCAGTAGTGTATACCATTGTTTCAGTTGTGTGTGTGACAGAAAAAAACATTTCAGTAGTGTGTGTGAGAGGAAATATTTCAGTAGTGTATACCAGTGTTTCAGTTGTGTGTGTGAGAGGAAACATTTCAGTAGTGTATACCAGTGTTTCAGTTGTGTGTGTGAGAAAAAGATTTCAGTAGAGTATACCAGTGTTTCGGAGGAAACATTTCAGTAGTGTATACCAGTGTTTCAGTAGTGTGTGTGAGAGGAAACATTTCAGTAGTGTATACCAGTGTTTCAGTAGTGTGTGTGAGAGGAAACATTTCAGTGGTGTACACCAGTGTTTCAGTTGTGTGTCTGAGAGGAAACATTTCAGTAGTGTATACCATTGTTTCAGTTGTGTTTGTGACAGAAAAAAACATTTCAGTAGTGTGTGTGAGAGGAAATATTTCAGTAGTGTATACCAGTGTTTCAGTTGTGTGTGTGAGAGGAAACATTTCAGTAGAGTATACCAGTGTTTCGGAGGAAACATTTCAGTAGTGGATACCAGTGTTTCAGTAGTGTGTGTGAGAGGAAACATTTCAGTGGTGTATACCAGTGTTTCAGTAGTGTGTGTGAGAGGAAACATTTCAGTGGTGTACACCAGTGTTTCAGTTGTGTGTCTGAGAGGAAACATTTCAGTAGTGTATACCATTGTTTCAGTTGTGTTTGTGACAGAAAAAAACATTTCAGTAGTGTGTGTGAGAGGAAATATTTCAGTAGTGTATACCAGTGTTTCAGTTGTGTGTGTGAGAGGAAACATTTCAGTAGTGTATACCAGTGTTTCAGTAGTGTGTGTGAGAGAAAAACATTTCCGTTCTTTGTGAGATCACAAACCTTCACTAAAAAATGAACTTCTGCCAAAGCTGGAACCCATTATTAATATTTACAGTGTTTCTTAAGGAGAAATTTGCTTCACTTCACACATTTTTCTTATTTCAAAACCCCGTCCAAGTACCAATTAAGTTTGTCAGTAAAGGTTCCTACATTTAGTTGTAGCCCTTTATCCAGATATTCACCAAAATGTAATGGCTTCTCAATTGGTGCCAACTTTTCTATAAAGTCGTTTTTTGTCATTTTAGAGTAGTTTCGCTGATTGTGTCTGTCCTTATTTACTGTGTCAACACCATCGCTGATTGCAGAATCGGTCGAGGCGTAGGATATTCCAAAAAACAACAACAATTGAAGCCCAAATTGACGTACATTGTTTAGAACTACCAGCTGAAATATATTTATCGAGCGTGCGCATTCATCACCTGTGCATCTGTGTACGTGTTGAGTCCAAAGAGAGGTTTCTGGATGTCAACTTCTTTCATGTTTAAATATCGATTCCTCCAAGACTGAGTGTCTCCCATCATCCTCTCCGTGTCCGACTGCGCCACCACAGCCACCTGAGAACAATACAGGACATTAAATGTGGACTCAAAGCATAAAAACTAATATTAGGCACACACTCTACCGAGATACACTATATTGCCAAAGGTATTTGGCCACCTGCCTTTACTCACATACAGTGTTGGGACTAACGAGTTACCGTAACGCCGTGATTTTCGGCGGTAATTAGTTGTCAGAGTTTGTTTGTGACGAACCCCAAGATGCAGAGATGGAGGCAGGCGTTGAATAGGACAACATGATTTAATTAAAGTAATAGAACAAGAACAAACAAAAGGGTACTAACACAAAGCGCGCACGAGGCGGATAACAAACTAAGAGAGCTAGCATGGGAGCTAGAAAACAAAACAAAAAAAACACAAAAAGGGCCTAGCGTGGAAGCTAGCGGGTAGCGAGCAGGAAAACAGAAGTCGTACTTGTAATATGAAAACAAACTGGAAGCAGGGAACAAAAAACAGTAGGCTACAAACATCTAACGAATATAGCTTACCGCTACGCTGCAAAGGCACGACACGACACGACACGACAGGACAGGACAGAAGCGACAATACATGACAATAATCCAGCTCAGACTGGATGGGAAGGCAGGTTAAAATAGGAGCGGGCTGATTGACACCAGGTGTGGCCAATCAGCCACAGCTGAGGAGAAACAGCGCTCAGGGAGAAAGACAGGAAACCAACAAAATAAGAGCGCTGAAAGGAACTAAAGACAGGAAATACTACAAACACAGAGGAAAAAACTAAGACACAACCAAACTGTCAGGGGCAGGCTTGACACTAGGAGTCGAACGCGTTATTTTTTATATTCAGTAACTCAGTTACTGTTACAACATGATGCGTTACTGCGTTATTTTACGTGATTTTATGTGATTTTTGATGTAGTATCGGCGTTATTTTACGTGATTTTTTATGTAGTATCGGCTAGAACAGGGGTCGGCAACCTAAAATGTTGAAAGAACCATATTGGACCAAGAATATACAAAAAATCGGTCTGGAGGCGCAAAAAATTCAAAGCCTTATATAAGTCTGATAATGAAGGCAACACATGATTTAAGTGTCCATATTAGCCATATTAGCCTACTATCAAAGGCTGGTGCAAATCTCCGTTGACAGAGATTATTCTACACATTTTTGCAACATTGGAAAACATTAGTAAAATAGAGGCTTCTCTGGGGGTGAGATAACTTGCAGTCATGGATTGACCAAATATGCCTGATCAGCACTCCAGCAAATCAATGAAAACAATAAAACTCACTTTTGTGCATTCACACACAGCATACAACGTTTGGTGGACAAACTGAAACAAAGGATTGGCATAAAAACCTTAAACAACTTTTCTGTGGCAGCATCGGAAAAAGTTACAAGCGACGATGAGTTCAAGGATCGCTGACATTAGTAGGACAAAACGGTGCTTTCCGAATCCCCTCATCAGTGAAGCATGTCAAATATAAACAGTGGGATTTCTAACAATTGGGAAGGTTTGTGTCAGGTTTGTTCTCCTACAGAAAATATATTAAAACAAAACATGTATTTTTTTTCTTCATCTTTTTCCAATTTCACACATCTCTGAAAGAGGTCCAGGGAGCCACCAGGAAGGCCTTGTGAATCTTCCTGTGTCGCAAAGGAGAGACGAGGTGTCTCTGTGTTTACTAACAAGGCATCTGAAGTCGAGTTTCTTAAGATGGAGATATTCTGACTACTTTTCTTTTGTCAAGATCAAAGAAAAGAACATTTTAGTTGAATGTAAGTTGTGTCTTGGATCAAAGATCCTATCTACTGTCCAAAACAGCGATTCAAATCTGCTGAAACGGCTACAAAAGCAACATGCTTCGACGAAGCTGGTTAAGAAAGACACAGACTCCGATGCCACTTCACCTCCACCTTCACCACCACCTAAGGAATTTAAGAGAGGGACTGCTAGTCGGGACAACATTGATAGAGCCATTGCAGCGTATGTGCTAGAAGACATGCAGGCTATTTCTACAGTGGAGTCACCCGCTTTCAAGCAGCTAATTAGCATGATACCGGCCTCAAACAGCAAATGGCATGGAAAACATTTTCCAAGTTCCTGGACACAGTGGACAGTGAGCACATAAAAATGGAAAGAGAGTTAAAGAAAACTTTTCCAACTCTGCCTCTGCTCATCATTCATCATTAAAGGTACACACACTCTCAATTCTCATAAATACTCTTTCATTCTAGACTTCTAGAGTGTTTGATTATCACGTCACTCTCAAACCAAGAGCTACTTCTTGGGTACTGATTAATGCGAAGGGCTACCAGTTTGATACACACTTAAATAAATTGCCAGAAATAGCCAATTTGCTCAATTTACCTTTAATGAATAAATCTATATATAAAAAAATGGGTATTTCTGTCTGTCATTCCGTCGTACATTTTTTTTCCTTTTACGAAAGGTTTTTTATAGAGAATAAATGATGAAAAAAAACTTAATTGAACGGTTTAAAAGAGGAGAAAACAAGAAAAAAAATGTAAACATTTTGAAACATAGTTTATCTTCAATTTCGACTCTTTAAAATTCAAAATTCAACCGAAAAAAAAAGGAGAAAAACTAGCTAATTCGAATCTTTTTGAAAAAAATACAAAAATAATTTATGGAACATCATTGTAATTTTTCCTGATAAAGATTAATTTTAGATTTTTGATGACATGTTTTAAATAAGTTAAAATCCAATCTGCATTTTGTTAGAATATATAACAAATTGGACCAAGTTATATTTCTAACAAAGACAAATCATTATTTCTTCTAGATTTTCCAGATTTTTTTTTTTAAAAAGAAATTCAAAAGACTTTGAAATAAGATTTAAATTTGATTCTACAGATTTTCTAGATTTGCCAGAATATTTTATTTGAATTTTAATCATAATAAGTTTGAAGAAATATTTCACAAATATTATTCGTCGAAAAAACAGAAGCTAAAATGAAGAATTCAATTAAAATGTATTTATTATTCTTTACAATTAAAAAAAAATACTTGAACGTTGATTTAAATTGTCAGGAAAGAAGAGGAAGGAATTTAAAAGGTAAAAAGGTATATGTGTTTAAAAATCCTAAAATCATTTTTTAAGGTTGTATTTTTTCTCTAGAATTGTCTTTCTGAAAGTTATAAGAAGCAAAGTAAAAAAAAAAAAAAAATAATTTATATAACAAAGTGAAGACCAAGTCTCTAAAATATTTTCTTGGATTTTCAAATTTTATTTGAGTTTTTTCTCTCTAAGAATTAAAAATGTCGAGCAAAGCGAGACCAGCTTGCAAGTAAATAAATAACATTAAAAAAAAAATAGAGGCAGCTCACTGGTAAGTGCTGCTATTTGAGCTATTTTTAGAACAGGCCAGCGGGCGACTCATCTGGTCCTTACAGGCACCGCGTTGGTGACTCCTGCTCTAGAAAGTGCCTCTGGAGGTTCTATTCCTTTTAAAACAGTGTTTACTTATTTATTTATGTTTGCAAAGACTAAAAATATAAACATTACAAAAGTATAACGTACGTTGTGTATTTTATATGAATAAAATAGATGATATCGTATTACATTACCCACAAGAAGTTTGAAACAATTAAACCTAAGCTTAGGTGCAGTGTTGTCGCCCTCTGCTGGTCAAATTTAGCACTACATATATTTAACCCGTTTGAGTTGAGTTGAGTTTGAGTTTATTTAAACAGACAAAAACAACACGAGCACAAATACAAAACACACCAGAAATTCAGCCATTTCAATACATCCTTATTTAATCGACCAGTCGCTGTTAAAAGTCCGATTTTCGTGATTTATTTAGATTTTTTTTTTCATTGTCGTTAGCGCCATCTCCTTCTACTCACCCACTGCTGCTTCATTATGACACATATGCTCTGCTGTTGCCCCCTCCAGGGTGGCAGGAGTACTGCATAAATGAGCAACCCTGTTTTGAATGGTTTTATTAAGCCTATTTGGGTTTTGTTTTTTTTTGACTGATTGATTGAAACTTTTATTAGTAGATTGCACAGTACAGTACATATTTTGTACAATTGACCACTATATATGGTAAAACCCGAATGAATTTTTCAACTTTTTAATTAATCAATTCATGGTTATTTACAGGGCCAAATTCAAAGCTTTGTCGGGCCGGATGTGGCCCGTGGACCACCAGTTGACAAGGTGATAAAAAAATTACTTCCGATATTCAAAATGTGTGTAATGTAATGTAATGTAAAAATGTAATAAAAATGTTGAATATACTTGTTAAATAAAACCCTTGCCTTGATTTTAATGAGTAATCAGGCCCTCATTTTGATGTTGGTCATTATGGTGGCACCTGGAGAGCCACGATTTTTTCTGAGGTGGCACTTGGTGAACAAAGTTCATAGAAATGCTCGCTGAGGCTGAGCCAATCAGTGACCACGGAACTGAACAGTGTACTCCGGTTTGGTCCCTCCTACAGGTCAGTACTACTGTAGTAATGATATTTACTTTATCGAGCCATTTTTATGCATGGAAATGCATAATTCAGGACCAAAGAAATCCAAATATCCCTAAAAATCTGCAACGCGGTGAAGCCTCAATATTTAAAGGCCTACTGAAATGAGATTTTCTTATTTAAACGGGGATAGCAGGTCCATTCTATGTGTCATACTTGATCATTTCGCGATATTGACATATTTTTGCTGAAAGGATTTAGTAGAGAACATCGACGATAAAGTTTGCAACTTTTGGTGGCTAATAAAAAAAGCCTTGCCTGTACCAGAAGTAGCAGATGATGTGAGCGTGACGTCACGGGTTGTGGAGCTCCTCACATCTGAACATTGTTTACAATCATGGCCACCAGCAGCGAGAGCGATTCGGACGGAGAAAGCAACAATTTCCCCATTAATTTGACAAGGATGAAAGATTCGTGGATGAGGAAAGTGAGAGTGAAGGACTAGGAAAAAAATACAAAAAAAAAAAGAAAGTAAAAAAAAAAAAAGGCGAGGGTAGTGAGAGCGATTCAGATGTTATTAGACACATTTACTAGGATCATTCTGTAAAATCCCTTATCTGCTTATCGTGTTACTAGTGTCTTAGTGAGATTATATGGTACCTGAAAGTCGGAGGGGTGTGGTGACCGCCAGTGTCTCCGGTGGGAGGAGATAATAGTCCGCAGCTGCAGGAGGACGCAAGCTCCGCTCATAACTACGGTAAGAGCCGACTTATTACCACAATTTTCTCATCGAAACCTGCCGGTTGACATGTGGTCGGGAACCATGTTCACTTGACCGCTCTGTTCCATAGTAAAGCTTCACCTTCGAGAATTTTAAACAAGAAAACACCGGCTGTGTTTGTGTTGCTAAAGGCAGCTGCAATACACCGCTTCCCACCTACATCTTTCTTCTTTGACGTCTCCATTATTAATTGAACAAATTGCAAAAGATTCAGCAACACAGATGTCCAGAATACTGTGTAATTATGCGATTAAAGCAGACGACTTATAGCTTGGATCGGGCTGGAAAAAAATGTCCGCTACGATCGGTGACGTCTAACGCACGCGTCATCATAAGCGTCATCATACCGCGACGTTTTCAACAGGACACTTCGCGGGAAATTTACAATTGCAATGTAGTAAACTAAAAAGGCCGTATTGGCATGTGTTGCAATGTTAATATTTCATCATTGATATATAAACTATCAGACTGCTTGGTCGGTAGTAGTGGCTTTCAGTAGGCCTTTAAAGCTCGATGTGGTGAGGGACGACTGTGTATACCCCGTTCTCTTGGGAAATGTACTGGCTTTTAAATCTAATTATTACTTAAATCGTTTAAAATGACTTTTGACCTGTTGTGGTATGACCGCTGTTGTTCTGTCGTATTTATTTTTTGTAATTATTATTGGAACTTTGTTTGTGCCGCCTGGGTCTTCTCCGTGGTCTCCTGCCGGTCGGACGTGCCCTAAACACCTCCCTAGGGAGGCGTTCGGGTGGCATCCTGACCAGATGCCCGAACCACCTCATCTGGTTCCGTTATATGTGGAGGAGCAGCGGCTTTAATCTGAGTTCCTCCCGGATGGCAGAGCTTCTCACCCTATCTCTAAGGGAGAGCAGGAAACTCATTTCGGCCGCTTGTACCCGTGATCTTGTCCTTTGGGTCATAACCCAAAGCTCATGACCATAGGTGAGGATGGGAACGTAGATCGACCGGTAAATTGAGAGCTTTGCCTTCCGGCTCAGCTCCTTCTTCACCACATCGGATCGGTACAACGTCCGCATTACTGAAGACGTCGCACCGATCCGCCTGTCGATCTCACGATCCACTCTTCCCTCAGTAGTGAACAAGACTCCTAGGTACTTGAAGTCCTCCATTTGGGGCAGGGTCTCCTCCCCAACCCGGAGATGGCACTTCACCCTTTCCCGGGCGAGAACCATGGACTCAGGCGAGAAGGCGCTGATTCTCATCCCAGTTGCTTCACACTCGGCTGCGAACCAATCCAGTGAGATTTGAAGATCCTGCCCAGATGAAGCCATCAGGGCCACATCATCTGCAAAAAGCAGAGACCTAATCCTGCAGCCACCAGGACACGTTGGGAAGACCCAGGACACGTTGGGAAGACCCAGGACATGTTGGGAAGACTATGTCTCCCAGCTGGCCTGGGGATGCCTCGGGATCCCCTGGGAAGAGCTGGACGAAGTGGCTGGGGAGAGGGAAGTATGGGTTTCTCTGCTTAGGCTGCTGACCCCGCGACCCGACCTCGGATAAGTGGAAGAAAACGGATGGATGGATGAATAGGTTTGTGCCGCCCTCTTTTTCAAGTTGCTCATGAAAAATAGATTTTAATCGAAAGTAGTCTTTCCGTGGTTAAATAAAGTAAAATTGAAAATGGAACATATGTTTTACACAATGTAGGAAAGTGAATTAAAAAAAAAAAATGTTTTTTTTCATTTGAAAATGTAATGCACTCTCTGGAAAAAAGGTGGAGAAAAAAAAGGTAATGTCCGATTATTAAATTCAAGCAGACAAGCTTAGGGACAAAAGTGTAATTTTTATAACGTAAATTCTCACACAGAAAGCTGATTATGCAGTACTATTATGAAATAATGTTATATCTGGATATATATATATATATATATATATATATATATATATATATATATATATATATATATATATATATATATATATATATATATATATATATATATATATATGTATGTATATATATACTTATATATATATATACACATCCATCCATCCATCCATCCATTTTCTACCGCTTATTCCCTTTTGGGGTCGCGGGGGGCGCTGGCGCCTATCTCAGCTACAATCGGGCGGAAGGCAGGGTACACCCTGGACAAGTCGCCAAGGTGGGAGGAAGCCGGAGTACCCGGAGTGAACCCACGCATTCACGGGGAGTACATACATACATATATATATACACATACACACATATATATATAGACATATATACACATATATATATACATATATATACATACATATATTTACACATACATAAATATATATACATACACATACAGACATACAGACATATATATACATACATACATTATACATACATACATACATACATTATATATATATATATATATATATATATATATATATATATATATATATATATACATACGTATATACATATATATATATATATACATATATATATCCATCCATCTTCTACCGCTTATTCCCTTTGGGATCGCGGGGGGGGGGCGGAAGGCAGATTACACCCTGGACCAGTTCCCAACTAATCGCATATATATATATATATATATATATATATATATATATACATATATATATACATATATATATATATATACACACACATATCTTCTTCTTTTTAAGAAAAAATCTTTTTTTTACTATCATACTACTAAGTTATTGTGTATGCACCTTAGGAGATCTGTTCCAATTTTGTTGTTCTTTGAACCTGTTCACTGTAATAATGACAAATAAAACTCTATTCTATTCTAGTGCCTAAAGAAATGTATTCTCATTTTCAACCACAGGGTGGCAGTGTTGTTCCAGTCTAAATTAAAGCACCCCTTCCTGAAAAGGGCCAATCAATATACTGGTGAGGGTTAACAGCATAAAATGATCCACCTGACTCCGGAGTGCTTCCAGTCGATTCTGCTTCTCCGCTTCCTCCCTGTACCGCTCCAGCTCACAGGCCTCCTTCTCCTCCTTGCGTTGCGCCAACACCTCGGCCCGAAACCGTACCCTGGGGGAGGAGGGCACAAGAGGGCAGGGACATTAGACCCGAGCATGCCCCCCCTCCCTTCCATCTGTCGCAGCGCTGCACAAACATGGCACGTCGCTCCTGACACAGCACACCTCCAAGCTCTTGTGGCTTTTTATGAGGCTGTCATTGTGCAACTTCTCTCATATCGGCCCTTTTTGTACCCCGCGGGAGCCTCCTTTTCCTTCTTTGTCATAGCCAAAGTGTGATAGGACTGCAGTGTAGGACAGAAATACAAAGGGACTCATTACCCGCTGATAGAACGTCAACATTGCAACATAATGGCGATTAGAATCCAACACTAAGCTGTTATTTTACGGCAATAAACATCAGTTTTGAGGTATTTAAAAGTACTGCAGTTAGGGTTGTGCATGACAGGTACTTACTGCAAGGATATTAACAGACATGCAAACTGCCTGAACGGTGCATAATCCCAAGACCAGTACTAAGACATCATTTTGAAAGGTTAAACAAACCCGGTGAAGTTGGCACGTTGTGTAAATGGCAAAAAAAAAACAGAATACAATGATTTGCAAAAACTTTTTCATCCTATATTCAATTAAAAAGACTGCAAAGATAATATTCTTAACGTTCGAAACTGGTAAACATTGGTATTTTTTGCAAATATGAGCTCATTTGGAATATGATGCCTGCAACATGTTTCAAAAAAGCTGGCACAAGCAGCAAAAAAGACAGAAAAATCCTCATCAAACACTTATTTGGAACATCCCACAGGTGTGCAGGCTAATTGGGAACAGGTGGGTGCCGTGATTGGGTATAAAGGCAGCTTCCATGAAATGCGCAGTCATTCATGGAAGCTGCCTTCCATGAATTTTGCGATCATTAGTCGCAAAAATGACTAATGATCTATTGCTAACGATGGACTCTGATGCGTCATCTATGTTGCTGCTCCTCGATCTTAGCGCTGCTTTCGATACCGTCGATCATAATATTTTATTAGAACGTATCAAAACACAAATTGGTATGTCAGACTCAGCCCTGTCTTGGTTTAACTCTTATCTTACTGATAGGATGCAGTGTGTCTCCCATAACAATGTGACCTCGGACTATGTTAAGGTAATGTGTGGAGTTCCCCAGGGTTTGGTCCTTGGCCCTGCACTCTTCAGCATCTACATGCTGCCGCTAGGTGACATCATACGCAAATACGGTATTAGCTTTCACTGCTATGCTGATGACATCCAACTCTACATGCCCCTAAAGCTGACCAACACGCCGGATTGTAGTCAGCTGGAGGCGTGTCTTAATGAAATTAAACAATGGATGTCCGCTAACTTTTTGCAACTTAACGCCAAAAAAACGGAAATGCTGATTATCGGTCCTGCTAGACACCGACCTCTATTTAATAATACAACTTTAACATTTGACAACCAAATAATAAAACAAGGTGACTCGGTAAAAAATCTGGGTATTATTTTCGACCCAACTCTCTCCTTTGAAGCACACATTAAAAGCGTTACTAAAACGGCCTTCTTTCATCTCCGTAATATCGCTAAAATTCGCTCCATTCTGTCCACTAAAGACGCTGAGATCATTATCCATGCGTTTGTTACGTCTCGTCTCGATTACTGTAACGTATTATTTTGGGGTCTCCCCATGTCTAGCATTAAAAGATTACAGTTGGTACAAAATGCGGCTGCTAGACTTTTGACAAGAACAAGAAAGTTTGATCACATTACGCCTGTACTGTATATACCTTTATATACATATATACATACATATATACCTGTACTGTATATACCTTTATATACATATATACATACATATATACCTGTACTGGCTCACCTGCACTGGCTTCCTGTGCACTTAAGATGTGACTTTAAGGTTTTACTACTTACGTATAAAATACTACACGGTCTAGCTCCATCCTATCTTGCCGATTGTATTGTACCATATGTCCCGGCAAGAAATCTGCGTTCAAAAGACTCCGGCTTATTAGTGATTCCTAGAGCCCAAAAAAAGTCTGCGGGCTATAGAGCGTTTTCCGTTCGGGCTCCAGTACTTTGGAATGCCCTCCCGGTAACAGTTCGAGATGCCACCTCAGTACAAGCATTTAAGTCTCACCTTAAAACTCATCTGTATACTCTAGCCTTTAAATAGACCTCCTTTTTAGACCAGTTGATCTGCCGCTTCTTTTCTTTCCCCTATGTCCCCCCCTCCCTTGTGGAGGGGGTCCGGTCCGATGACCATGGATGAAGTACTGGCTGTCCAGAGTCGAGACCCATGATGGACTGCTCGTCGGGACCCAGGATGGACCGCTCGCCTGTGTATCGGTTGGGGACATCTCTACGCTGCTGATCCGCCTCCGCTTGAGATGGTTTCCTGTGGACGGGACACTCGCTGCTGTCTTGGATCCGCTTTGAACTGAACTCTGGCGGCTGTGTTGGAGCCACTATGGATTGAACTTTCACAGTATCATGTTAGACCCGCTCGACATCCATTGCTTTCGGTCCCCTAGAGGGGGGGGTTGCCCACATCTGAGGTCCTCTCCAAGGTTTCTCATAGTCAGCATTGTCACTGGCGTCCCACTGGATGTGAATTCTCCCTGCCCACTGGGTGTGAGTTTTCCTTGCCTTTTTGTGGGTTCTTCCGAGGATGTTGTAGTCGTAATGATTTGTGCAGTCCTTTGAGACATTTGTGATTTGGGGCTATATAAATAAACATTGATTGATTGATTGATTCACAAACAAGGACGTGTGAAAATATCTGTGAGCAAATTGTCCAACAGTTTAAGAACAACATTTCTCAACCCGCTACTGCAAGGAATTTTGGTATTTCACCATCTACGCTCTGTAATATCATCAACATGTTCAGAGGATCTGGAGAAATCACTGCATGTAAGCGATGTTACGGACCTTCGATCCCTCAGGCGGTACTACATCAAAAAGTGACATCAGTGCGTAAAGGATATCTCCACATGGCCTCAGGAACACTTCAGAAAACCACTGTATGTAACTACAGTCCGTCGCTACATCTGTAAGTGCAAGTTCAAAATTCTACTATGCAAAGCCAAAGCCATTTATCAACAACACCCAGAAACTGATGCAAAGTGGAAAGTCCACATTTCAAATTGTTTCTGGAAACTGTGGACATTGTGTCGTCCGGAACAAAGAGGAAAAGAACCATGCCATGGGTAACTTACACATCTGTGAAGGCACCATTAATGCTGAAAGGTACATACAGGTTTTGGGAGCAACATATGTTGCCATCCAAGCAATGTCTTTTTCATGGACGCCCCTGCTTATTTCAGCAAGACAATGCCAAGCTACATGTTACAACAGCGTGGCTTGGCATTGCTGTCATCCAGCATTTTGTTTTTGTTTACTTTGTAGCCAGTTCAGTTTTAGTTTTGTTCTGCAAAGCCTTGCCTTAAGCTTCAATGCCTTTTCTTAGGGGCACTCACCTTTTGTTTAATTTTGGTTTAAGCATTAGACACCTTTTTACCTGCACCCTGCCTCCCGCTGTTTCCGACATCTACAAAGCGATTAGCTACTGGCTGCCACCTACTGATATGGAAGAGTATTACACGGTTACTCTGCCGAGCTCTAGACAGCACCGACACTCAACAACAACACATAATTTTCAGACTGTAAATAAGCGGTAGAAAATGGATGGATGGATGGATAAATACAGGTTTGCAAAACATATTTTTAACCCAAATAGGTGAAATTAGATCATCTCCTACGGCACATCAGACTGTGTCTCACAGTGGTTGGAAAACACCGGTATATGGTATGGCTTGCAAAAGTTGCGATGATCTCTGGATTTCGGGAGGTGGGGGGCGTGGTCGGGGGTTGGGCGTGGTTTGGGGGCGGGGCGTTGTTGGGGGCGTGCTTAAGAGGGGAGGAGTATATTTACAGCTATCCATCCATTTCTACTGCTTATTCCCTTTGGGTTCGCGGGGGGCGCTGGTGCCTATCTCAGCTACAATCGGGCGGAAGGCGGTTTACAGCCTGGACAAGTCGCCACCTCATTGCAGTATGTGTAGAAATCTTTATTTATAGTTGAATCACTTGTTTATTTTCACGGTGGCAGAGGGGTTAGTACGTCTGCCTCACAATACGAAGGTCCTGCAGTCCTGGGTTCAAATCCAGGCTCGGGATCTTTCTGTGTGGAGTTTGCATGTTCTCCCCGTGAATGCGTGGGTTCCCTCCGGGTACTCCGGCTTCCTCCCACTTCCAAAGACATGCACCTGGGGATAGGTTGATTGGCAACACTAAATTGGCCCTAGTGTGTGAATGTTGTCTGTCTATCTGTGTTGGCCCTGCGATGAGGTGGCGACTTGTCCAGGGTGTACCCCGCCTTCCGCCCGATTGTAGCTGAGATAGGCGCCAGCACCCACCGCGACCCCAAAAGGGAATAAGTGGTAGAAAAATGGATGGATGGATGGATGTTTATTATTCAACAAGTTTTTTTGTTATTTTTATATCTTTTTTTCCAAATAGTTCAAGAAAGACCACTACAAATGAGCAATATTTTGCATTGTTATACAATTGAATAAATCAGAAACTGATGACATAGTGCTGTATTTTATTCCTTTATCTCTTTTTTTCAACCAAAAATGCTTCGCTCTGATTAGGGGGTACTTGAATTAAAAAAATGTTCACAGGGGGTACATCTCTGAAAAAAGGTTGAGAACTAATGTTCTAAAAGCCGTAGATGTTATTGTCACATACGCATGTACAGTAGACGGCAGTATTGTCCTAGTTAAGAGTGTCACAACATTGCTGTTTACGGCAAACAAACTGCTTTATGGTAGACGAAAACGTGACTGCTGTTGTTGTGTGTTGTTACCGCGCTGAGAGGACGTGATTGAAAGTGCCTAACAATAAACCCACATAAGAAACCAAGATCATTCTACAGTTATAACGTCATTGGGCACGCACTCTGTTTATATTGTGGGTAAGCGGACGTGACAACAGGCTGTCGACACGCCCCCTCCAGCTCCGCCTAATTTCGGGAGATTTTCGGGAGAAAATTTGTCCCGGGAGAGGCGCTGAATTTCGGGAGTCTCTCGGAAAATCCGGGAGGGGTTGGCAAGTATGATGTACGAAAGCCATGGAAACCCAACATCCCACAATGCATTGCTCACCTTTCTCTATCTTGCCTGGCCTGCTCCTCCATGGCGCACCTCAGTTTGGCCAGCCTCTCCTGATCCCGTTGCTCCAGCTCCTCCCGCCGCTTCTGCTGCTCCAAATTAAATTTCCGGAGCTGAGTGGGGAACATTAAGCGCAGACGTTTACCAACAACAGCCTGAAGAAAAGGGCGACGTCGACGCCCGAGTCCGACTTCCACACAGCTATAGGCGGTGTTTTGTGTGTCTTATTGACGTGACAACGCTGGAATCAGATAAACGTAAATGGAAAAAAAAAGGGACGATATTTCAATGTCTGGCGGGCGATTGCGCTGAATTATGAGGAATCAAATGCATCGTAAACGCTCTCATTAATCATCATGTCTCAGGCTTCTAATTCTCTTCCAGCATAGCGCCCAGGGAGAGGTGGAGGGGGGGACTTAATTAAACAGTCATGATTATGTTCCTATCCAAGGGAACTTTTTCTCTCAACAGAATGACGTAATGTCAGTACCATTCCTGGCCACGGGTCATGAATCAAACGTTAAAACATTTGCAAAACAGGGGTCTCAAACTCGCGGTCTGTGGGCTTTTACTTCAGTGTTTTTCAACCTTTTCAGAGCCAAGGCACTTTTTTTTTTTCATTGAAAAAATTCTGAGGCACGACACCAGCAGAGTTTCATTTAAAGGCCTACTGAAATGAGATTTTCTTATTTAAACGGGGATAGCAGCTCCATTCTATGAGTCATACTTAATCATTTTGCGATATTTCCATATCTTTGCTGAAAGGATTTAGTAGAGAACATCGACGATAAAGTTTGCAACTTTTGGTGCTGATAAAGAAGCCTCGCCTGTACCGGAAGTAGCAGACGATGTGCGCGTGACGTCACGGGTTGTGGAGCTCCTCACATCTGAACATTGTTTACAATCATGGCCACCAGCAGCGAGAGCGATTCGGACCGAGAAAGCGACGATTTCCCATTAATTTGAGCGAGGATGAAAGATTCGTGGATGAGGATAGCGAGAGTGAAGGACTAGGAAAAAAATAAATAAATAAAAAGAGCTAGACGAAGTGGCTGGGGAGAGGGAAGTCTGGGCTTCCCTGCTTAGGCTGCTGCCCCCGCGACCCGACCTCGAATAAGCGGAAGAAGATGGATGGATGGATGGATGGATAAAAAGTAAAAAAAAAAAAAAAAGGCGAGGGCAATGAGAGCGATTCAGATGTTATTAGACACATTTACTAGGATCATTCTGTAAAATCCCTTATCTGCTTATTGTGTTACTAGTGTCTTAGTGAGATTATATGGTACCTGAAAGTCGGAGGGGTGTGGCCATGGGTGTGGTGACCGCCAGTGTCTCCGGTGGGAGGAGGTAATAGTCCGCAGCTGCAGGAGGACGCAAGCTCCGCTCATAACTACGGTAAGAGCCGACTTATTACCGCAATTTTCTCATCGAAACCTGCCGGTTGACATGTGGTCGGGATCCATGTTCGCTTGACCGCTCTGTTCCATAGTAAAGCTTCACCTTCGGGAATTTTAAACAAGAAAACACCGGCTGTGTTTGTGTTGCTAAAGGCAGCTGCAATACACCGCTTCCCACCTACATCTTTCTTCTTTGACGTCTCCATTATTAATTGAACAAATTGCAAAAGATTCAGCAACACAGATGTCCAGAATACTGTGTAATTATGCGATTAAAGCAGACGACTTATAGCTTGGATCGGGCTGGAAAAAAATGTCCGCTACGACCGGTCACGTGTAACGCACGCGTCATCATAAGCGTCATCATACCGCAACGTTTTCAACAGGACACTTGAAAGATCGTGGATGAGTAAAGTGAGAGTGAAGGACTAGAAAAAAAAAGAAAAAAAAAGACTATACAGTGGGAGCGATTCAGATGTTATTAGACAAATTTACTAGGATAATTCTGGAAAATCCTTTATCTGCTTATTGTGTTACTAGTGTTTTAGTGAGATTATATGGTCGTACCTGTACAACCTGAAGGTCGGCCCCGCCCCTTTCTTCAGCACCAGTCGACGGGTGGTGGCGATGCCCATCTCTGCCCTTCGCAAGGGACCCTCTTCGAAACACGATCTTTCGAAATGATCGCTGCATAAAACACTGTACTTTGTGTGTGTGGTCCAATCCAACCGTGTTCGCTTGACCGCTCTGTTCCATGGTAAAGCTTCACCGTCATCTTTCGGGAATGTAAACAATGAAACACCGGCTGTGTTTGTGTTGCTAAAGGCGGCCGCAATACACCGCTTCCCACCTACAGCTTTCTTCTTTGACGTCTCCATTATTTATGGAACAAATTGCAAAAGATTCAGCAACACATACGTCCAGAATACTGTGGAATCATGCGATGAAAACAGACTGGGAACGGTGCTGGAACAAAATGTCCTCTACAATGCGTGACGTCACGCGCACACGTCGTCATACCGCGACGTTTCAGCAGGATACTTTGGCGCGATATTTAAAATTGCAATTTAGTAAACTAAAAAGGCTGTATTGGCATGTGTTGCAATGCTAATATTTCATCATTGATGTATAAACTATCAGACTGTGTGGTCAGTAGTAGTGGCTTTCAGTAGGCCTGTAAAAAAATGAAACTCAGCAGCCGATATTGACAGTAAAAAGTCGTTCTCGCAATTGTTTGATATGAATTCAAACCATAACAAAGCATGCATCATTATAGCTCGTCTCAAAGTAGGTGTACGGTCACATCATGTCGTGACTTTTTTTTGGAGTTTTTTGGTGTTTCCCTGTGTGTAGTGTTTTAGTTCTTGTCTTACGCTCCTATTTTGTTGTTGTCATGTCATGTTCGGATGTACTTTGTGGACGCCGTCTGCTGCTCCACACACTGTAAGTCTTTGCTGTCATCCAGCATTCTGTCTGTTTACTTTGCAGCCAGTTCATAGCCTTCCCTAAGCTTCAATGCCTTCCGCTTTTGTTCATTTTTGGTTCAAGCATCAGACACCTTTTTACCTGCAAACCACTTTCTCCGTTCCTGACATCTACAAAGCAATTAGCTACCTGCTGCTACCGACTAGTATGGAAGACTATTACACAGTTACTCTGCCGAGCTCTAGACAGTACAGACACTCAACAACGGCGCATTTACGGATTATAATTACTGGATTGCAATTATAACTATGGACTGGAGTCTCAGTGTTTTGTTGGATCCACTGTGGACTGGATTTTCACAATATCATGTTAGACCCGCTCGGCATCCATTGCTTTCGGTCTCCCCGAGAGGGCTTGCCCACATATGCGGTCCTCTCCAAGGTTTCTCATAGTCATTGTCACCGACGTCCCACTGGGGTGAGTTTTTCCTTGCCCTTATGTGGGCTCTTTACCGCAGATGTCGTTGTTGTTTGTGCAGCCTTTTGAGACACTTGCGATTTAGGGCTATATAAATAAACATTGATTGATTGATTGATACATCATCTCCCAGGGCACACCAGACAATATCTCACGGTGCACTGGTGTGCCGCGGCACAGTGGTTGAAAAACACTGCTCTACTTAGCGTCATAGTTTAGTGTAGTCGCGTCAATCATAGAACAAAAAAAGAACACAAAAATGACTGCACAACTAGTGTTGCAAAATTCCGGGAATACCGGTATTCAAAGTTGGAAACTGTCCATGGGAATTAACGGGATTATATGGGAATTAACGGAAATGCATGGAAATAAACATCGAATGCAACATGTTAGATCTTGCAGTATGATTATTAGCTAAAACAACCTGATTTAATGCAAATTCAGTTGAGTTTGTATATATATATACACATGTATATATATATGTATATATATATACATATATATATGTATATATATATATATATATATATACACACATATATATATTTATATATGTATATATATATGTATATATATATACACGTATATGTACATATATACATATATGTATATATATACATATTGTCATGATCCGTAGTCTGGATCATGTTTAGTTTAGTTATTTTCTGTTAGTTTGTCACCATGGTAACACATTAATTTCACCTGCTGCGGGTTCCAGACGCACACCTGTTTTTGTTAATTACTTCCTTATTTAAGCCTGCCTTGTCCCGTCAGTCGGTCTTGGTCCCTTGTTTGCGGCATGCAACTGTTTCGTTGGTAATTACTAGATTTCTTGTTACCTGATCCTGTGCTAGTGTTAGCATTAGCTTCTGTGCTTTCGCCACGCGTTTCTTTTCGTCTGTTTTTGTACCAGTGTTTTGTAATTAAATCATTCTTACCTTTATGTTGTTGTCCGGAGTGTCTATGTTTGCATTGGAGGAACGATCCCGCATTAAAATGCGACCGGCACGTGACACATATATATACACACATATACATATATATACATATATACACATATATACACACATATACATATATATACATATATACACATATATACATATATATATATATATATATACATATATACATATATATATATATATATATATATATATATATATATATATATATATATGCATATACCTACATACATACATACATACATATATATATACATATATATACATATATATGTATATATATATATATATATACATATACATACATACATACATACATACATACATACATATATATATATATATATATATATATATATATATATATATATATATATATATATTAGGGATGTAACGGTACACAAAAATTTCGGTTCGGTACATACCTCGGTTCAGAGGTCACGGTTTGGTTAATTTTCGGTACAGTAAGAAAAAAACAAAATATACATTTTTTGATTACTTAACAAATTTGCTAAATCTTCCAACAAAAATAATTTTCTTAGTGGAATATTTGATGTGAAGTAATCGGAAACTTGCATAGGTCAATAATTCATAACATTGATTTTGATTCAATATTGTGTTTTAAACAATGACAGTTTGAAAAAAAAAACAGCTTTGTTTCATTAGTAAACGTTGCAAGTGTTTCCAAATTACATTTTGTCTTTAAGATTTTTTATTTCACTTTTGTTTATGTTTTTGTTTATTTTAATATGTTTTTTAGAATGTGCCGTGGGCCTTTAAAACATTAGCTGTGTTCTGCAAATGGCCTCCGGGGCACACTTTTGGCAACCCTGCTATATCCATCCATCCATTTCCTACCGCTTATTCCCTTTTGGGGTCGCGGGGGGCGCTGGCGCCTATCTCAGCTACAATCGGGCGGAAGGTGGGGTACACCCTGGACAAGTCGCCACCTCATCGCAGGGCCAACACAGATAGACAGACAACATTCACACACTAGGGCCAATTTAGTGTTGCCAATCAACCTATCCCCAGGTGCATGTCTTTGGAAGTGGGAGGAAGCCGGAGTACCCGGAGGGAACCCACGCATTCACGGGGAGAACATGCAAACTCCACACAGAAAGATCCCGAGCCTGGATTTGAACCCAGGACTGCAGGACCTTTGTATTGTGAGGCAGACGCACTAACCCCTCTACCACCGTGAAGCCCATATATATATATATATATATATATATATATATGTGTGTGTGTGATGCAGATACTCTCACCTTTTCCTTCTGATGTGCCCTGAGGGCGGCTTCCTTTTCCTGCTCTCTCTTTAATATAGCTTCAGCTTCCTCTTGCTGTCGGGCAGCGATGGATCCCTGCAGCTGGGCGACCTCTTCCTGATGGGCCCGCCACTGCTGCAGCTACAATAATAATAATAAAAATAATAATGAGGTCAGATACCTTCAATCCATCACACTACTTCAGGATGCATTGAATGATATAAAGTGAAAATGTTACAGGATTCAAAAAAGTAAATCTTTGAAACTAAAAGGGAGAATTTGTTTTAGCTCCCTCATGTTGTTCTAGTCAGTTGATCAAAATTATAGGGTTTATAGGGAGTGTACAATCTTCTCTGGGAGCCAAATATTCATCCTGAAGTATCCGTCTTTATATTATTAAGATGATACACGTATGCAAGGAGGACAACTTTAGTATAGGTTTGATGAAATGTGAATATATGCATGAGTGTATGTGTATATATGTGTGTTTGTACGGTGAATTTGCGTGTGTATGTACTGTATGTGAAGTGAAGTGAATTATATTTATATAGCGCTTTTCTCTAGTGACTCAAAGCGCTTTACATAGTGAAACCTAATATCTAAGTTCCATTTAAACCAGTGTGGGTGGCACTGGGAGCAGGTGGGTAAAGTGTCTGGCCCAAGGACACAACGGCAGTGACTAGGATGGCGAAAGCGGGAATCGAACCTGGAACCTTCAAGTTGCTGGCACGGCCACTCTACCAAACGAGCTATATATGCCGCGTGTGTGTATGTACGTATTTGTGTATAGAAGTATGTGCAAGCGTATGTGTGTACATACATACATACATACATACATACATACATACATACATACATATGCATACATACATACATACATACATACATACATACATACATACATACATACATACATACATACATATGCATACATACATACATACATACATACATACATACATATGCATACATACATACATACATACATACATACATACATACATACATATGCATACATACATAAATATACATATATATATATATATATATATATATATATTAGGGATGTAACGGTACACAAAAATTTCGGTTCGGTACATACCTCGGTTCAGAGGTCACAGTTCGGTTCATTTTCGGTACATTAAGAAAAAAACAAAATAAACATTTTTTGATTACTTTAACAAATTTGCTAAATCTTCCACCAAAAATAATTTTCTTAGTGGAATATTTGATGTGAAGTAATCGGAAACTTGCATAGGTCAATAATTCATAACATTGATTTTGATTCAATATTGTGTTTTAAACAATGACAGTTTGAAAAAAACAAAACAGCTTTGTTTTATTAGTAAACGTTGCAAGTTTTTCCGTTTCCACATGAGTTGGGAAATTGCGTTAGATGTAAATATAAACAGAATACAATGATTTGCAAATCCTTTTCAAGCCATATTCAGTTGAATATGCTACAAAGACAACATATTTGATGTTCAAACTGATAAACATTTATTTTTTTGGCACATAATCATTAACTTTAGAATTTGATGCCAGCAACACGTGACAAAGAATTTGGGAAAGGTGGCAATAAATACTGATAGAGTTGAGGAATGCTCATCAAACACTTATATGGAACATCCCACAGGTGTGCGGGCTAATCGGGAACAGGTGGGTGCCATGATTGGGTATAAAAGCAGCTTCCATGAAATGCTAAGTAATTCACAAACAAAGATGGTGTGAGAGTCACCACTTTGTAAGCAAATTTTTGAACAGTTTTAGAACAACATTTCTCAACAAGCTATTGTAAGGAATTTAGGGATTTTACCATCTACGGTCCGTAAAATCATCAAAAAGTTCAGAGAATCTGGAGAAATCACTGCACGTAAGCGATGATATTACGGACTTTTGATCCCTCAGGCGGTACTGCATCATAAACCGACATCAGTGTGTGAAGGATATTACCACATGGGCTCAGGAACACTTCATAAAACCACAGTCAGTAACTACAGTTGGTCGCTACATCTGTCAGTGCAAGTTAAAACTCTACTATGCAAAGCCAAACCCATTTATCAACAATATCCTGAAACGCCGCCGGCTTGGTTGGGCCCGAGCTCAACTAAGATGGACTGATGCAAAGTGGAAAGGGGTTCTGTGGTCTGACGAGTCCACATTTCAAATTATATTTGGAAACAAAGGATGTGGTGTCCTCCAGAACAAAGAGGAAAATAATTGTAGGTGCAAAATTCAAAAGCCAGCATCTGTGATGGTATGGGGGTGTATTAGTGCCCAAGACATGGGTAACTTACACATTTGTGAAGGCACCATTAATGCTGAAAGGTCCATACAGGTTTTGGAGCAACATATGTTGTCATGTTATCATGGACGCCCCTGCTTATTTCAGCAAGACAAGTGTTACAACAGCGTGGCTTCGTAAAAAAAGAGTGCGGGTACTTTCCTGGCCCGCCTGCAGTCCAGACCTGTCTCCCATGGAAAATGTGTGGCGCATTATGAAGCGTAAAATACGACAGCGGAGACCTCGGACTGTTGAACGACTGAAGCTCTACATAAAACAGGAATGGGAAAGAATTCCACTTTCAAAGCTTCAACAATTAGTTTCCTCAGTTCCCAAACGTTGTTAAAAGAAAAGGTGATGTAACACAGTGGTGAACATGCCCTTTCCCAACTACTTTGGCACGTGTTGCAGCCATGAAATTCTAAGTTAATTATTATTTGCAAAAAAAATAAATAAAGTTTATGAGTTTGAACATCAAATATCTTGTCTTTGTGGCGCATTGAATTGAATATGGGTTGAAAGGGATTTGCAAATCATTGTATTCCGTGTATATTTACATCTAACACAATTTCCCAACTCATACGGAAACATATATACATGTGTACTAGTTACCTGCTTATTTTCGATACAGCTCTTGCATTGGCTTTGTTTAGACCGTGCAAGTTTACTCCATTTAAAAGTTGACACGTTTTCCAGGGACATCTCTCTCCTACCAAGCAAGACGCTGACAAAACATTTGGCAGGGACACGCACACACGCATAGTGCAACATTTTCTAGGGGATGAATGAATGAATGACAGGCTCGTTACACAGCGGCAGCAGCGGCCGCCTCTCTGTGGCGTGCCGGCTATTCAAGTGCGGCATTCCGGGCGTGCAAACAGATTCACATGCCTATCAGAGTAGAGCTCAGGGGTGCCCACAGGAATGGACTGCAAATTAAAATGGTCTCAGGCGCATTAGCGCCGGCAGTATCATCAAGGCACTTGCACGTGGTGTGTGTCTGACTGGAGCAGCAGGGGACTTAAAAACAATCCTCCACTAAAAAACACTTATGTTTGGAATTTATAGAGGCAACACATTATTACTAATGTAAATACACTATATTTGGCCACCTGCCTTGACTCACATATGAACTAGAAGTGCCATCCCATTCCTAAATCATAGGCTTCAATATGATGTCGGTCCACCTTTTGCAGGGATTACAGCGTCAACTCTCCAGGGAAGGCTGTCCACAAGGTTGCAGAGTGTTTTTTTAATAGGAATTTTTCGACCACTTTCACTGGTTGCCTGTTTTCAAGCAGTAATACGAGCTGCAGTATCGAGGTATCATGCCCCCAATTTAATGCACCCGCTAGCAAATGAAAATAGCCTCGCAAATGATGTGTCCAACATCCGTAAAGCCATCCTTAGTCTGTATTTTGCAGAACAAATGACACCCTTTGCAGTGTTTAAGGGAATGTGACATAAACTATATTGCCAAAGGTTTGCCTTTTGACTCACATATGAACTTGAAGTGCCATCCCATTCCTAACCCATGAGGTTCAATATGTCGGTCCACATTTTGTAACTATTACAGCTTCAACTCTCCTGGAAAGGCTGTCCACAAGGTTGCGTGGAGTGTGTTTATAGGGATTTTCCACCAATATTCCAAAAGCACATTGGTGAGATCACACACTGATGTCGCTCGAGAAGACCTGGCTCTCAGTCTCCGTTCTAATTCATCCCAAAGGTGTTCTATCGGGTTCAGGTCAGGACTCTGTGCAGGCCAGTCAAGTTAATCCACTTGCTGCAGCCGGAGTGGCGCGCTCTAGGAGGTGCGCACAGATGAATGTGCACAGACGTGCGCCTGTGCCGTGACGAATACTACTCTAGTATTGATATTTGAAGTTCATAAAGCCATCTTTAGTCTGTATTTTGCAGAACAAATGACACCCTTTGCAGTGTTTAAGGGAATGTGACATAAACTATATTGCCAAAGGTTTGCCTTGACTCACATATGAACTTGAAGTGCCATCCCATTCCTAACCCATGAGGTTCAATATGTCGGTCCACATTTTGTAGCTATTACAGCTTCAACTCTCCTGGAAAGGCTGTCCACAAGGTTGCGTGGAGTGTGTTTTTAGGAATTTTCCACAAATATTCCAAAAGCGCATTGGTGAGATCACACACTGATGTCGGTCGAGAAGACCTGGCTCTCAGTCTCTGTTCTAATTCATCCCAAAGGTGTTCTATCGGGTTCAGGTCAGGACTCTGTGCAGGCCAGTCAAGTTAATCCACTTGCTGCAGCCGGAGTGGCGCGCTCTAGGAGGTGCTCACAGCGTCGCGCACAGATTAATGTGCACAGACGTGCGCCTGTGCCGTGACGAATACTACTCTAGTATTGATATTTGAAGTTCATAAAGCCATCTTTAGTCTGTATTTTGCAGAACAAATGACACCCATTGCAGTGTTTAAGGGAATGCGACATAAACTATTTTCCCAAAGGTTTTTTGGCCGCCTGCCTTGACTCACATATGAACTTGAAGTGCCATCCCATTCCTATGTCGGTCCACATTTTGTAGCTATTACAGCTTCAACTCTCCTGGAAAGGCTGTCCACAAGGTTGCGTGGAGTGTGTTTATAGGAATTTTCCACAAATATTCCAAAAGCGCATTGGTGAGATCCCACACTGATGTCGGTCGAGAAGGCCTGGCTCTCAGTCTCCGTTCTAATTCATCCCAAAGGTGTTCTATCGGGTTCAGGTCAGGACTCTGTGCAGGCCAGTCAAGTTAATCCACTTGCTGCAGCAGGAGTGGCGCGCTCTAGGAGGTGCTCACAGCGTCGCGCACAGATGAATGTGTACAGACGTGCGCCTGTGCCGTGACGAATACTACTCTAGTATTGATATTTGAAGTTCATAAAGCCATCTTTAGTCTGTATTTTGCAGAACAAATGACACCCATTGCAGTGTTTAAGGGAATGTGACATAAACTATTTTGCCAAAGGTTTTTTGGCCGCCTGCCTTGACTCACATATGAACTTGAAGTGCCATCCCATTCCTATGTCGGTCCACATTTTGTAGCTATTACAGCTTCAACTCTCCTGGAAAGGCTGTCCACAAGGTTGCGTGGAGTGTGTTAATAGGAATTTTCCACCAATATTCCAAAAGTGCATTGGTGAGATCACACACTGATGTCGGTCGAGAAGGCCTGGCTCTTAATCTCCGTTCTAATTCATCCGAAAGGTGTTCTATAGGGTTCAGGTCAGGACTCTGTGCAGGCCAGTCAAGTTCATCCACATCCGACCTTTGTCATCCACGTCTTTATGGACCTTGCTTTGTGCACTGGTGCACAGTCATGTTGGAAGAGGAAGGGGTCCGTCCGCTCCAATCACAAGGTTGGGTGCATGGAATTGTCCAAAATGTTTTGGTATCCTGGAGCATTCAAGGTTCCTTTTACTGGAACTAAAGGGGCCAAGCCCAACTCCTGAAAAACAACCCCACTCCATAATTCCTCCTCCACCAAATTTCACACTCGGCACAATGCAGTCCGAAATGTACCGTTCTCATGGAAACCGCCAAACCCATCCGATTGCCTGATGGAAAAGCGTGATTTATCACTCCAGAGAACGCGTCTCCACTACTCTAGAGCAGGGGTCACCAACCTTTTTGAAACTAAGAGCTACTTCTTGGGTACTGATTAATGCGAAGGGCTACCAGTTTGATACAAACTTAAATAAATTGCCAGAAAGAAGGAAAATTATATATATATATACATATATATATATATATATATATATATATATATATATATATATATATATATGCCATTTTGCTCAATTTACCTTTAATATATATATATACATATATATATATATATATATATGCATATATATATATATATATATATATATATGTATATATATATATATATATGCATATATATATATATATATATATATATATGTATATATATATATATATATATATATATATATACGGAAGGTTTTTTGTAGAGAATAAATGATGAAAAAAACCCACTTAATTTAACGGTTTTAAAAGAGGAGAAAAACAGGAAAAAAATTAAAATTTCATTTTGAAACATAGTTTATCTTCAATTTCGACTCTTTGAAATTCAAAATTCACCCGAAAAAAAGAAGAGAAAAACTAGCTAATTCGAATATTTTTGAAGATTAAAAAATAATTTATGAAACATCATTAGTAATTTTTCCTGATTAAGATTAATTTTAGAATTTTGCTGACATGTTTTAAATAGGTTAAAATCCAATCTGCACTTTGTTAGAATATATAACAAATTGGACCAAGCTATATTTCTAACAAAGACAAATCATTATTTCTTCTAGATTTTCCAGAATAAAAAGTTTAAAAGAAATTCAAAAGACTTTGAAATAAGATTTAAATTTGATTCTAAAGATTTTCTAGATTTGCCAGAATCATTTTTATTTTTATTTTAATCATAATAAGTTTGAAGAAATATTTCACAAATATTTTTCGTTGAAAAAACAGAAGCTAAAATAAAAAAAATAAATTAAAATGTATTTATTATTATTTTCAATGAAAACAATAAATTTACTTGAACATTGATTTAAATTGTCAGGAAAGAAGAGGAAGGAATTTAAAAGGTAAAAAGGTATATGCGTTTAAAAATCCTAAAAGGTTGTATTTTTTCTCTAAAATTGTCTTTCTGAAAGTTATAAGAAGCAAAGTAAAAAAATGAATGAATTTATTTAAACAAGTGAAGACCAAGTCTTTAAAAAATTTTCTTGGATTTTCAAATTCTATTTGAGTTTTGTCTCTCTTGGAATTAAAAATGTCGAGCAAAGCGAGACCAGCTTGCTAGTAAATAAATAAAATTAAAAAAATAGAGGCAGCTCACTGGTAAGTGCTGCTATTTGAGCTATTTTTAGAACAGGCCAGCGGGCGACTCATCTGGTCCTTACGGGCTACCTGGTGCCCGCGGGCACCGCGTTGGTGACCCCTGCTCTAGAGTCTAGTGGCGATGTGCATTACACCACTGCATCCCACACTTTGCATTTGACTTGGTGATGTATGGCTTAGATGCAGATGCTCGGCCATGGAAACCCATTCCATGAAGCTCTCTGCGTACTGTACGTGGGCGAATTGGAAAGCCACATGAATGAAGTTTGTAGCTGACTGTGCAGAAAGTCTTTGGACTATGCGCTTCAGCATCCCTCTCTGTCAGTTTACGTGGTCTACCACTTTGTGGCTGAGTTGCTGTTGTTCCCAAAACTCTTCCATTTTCTTATAATAAAGCGAGGAAATTTTACGACTTGATTTGTTGCACAAGTGGCATCCTATGACAGTTCCAGGCTGGAAATCACTGTCTTTGTCACTCATATTTTCACAAATGTTTGTAGAAACAGTCTCCATGCCTAAGTGCTTGGTTTTATACACCTGTGGCTAAGTGATTAGGACACCTGGTTCTGATCTAGTGGATGGGCGGCCAAATACTTTTGGCATTATAGTGTATGTGAAGGTGCAGGGATGTAGTAGTGTAGTACTGCACTACTGTATGATATTGAGGTAATACAGTGTCAGTCACTCGTGTTCAATTTGTATTGTATTGTATATCTTTCATCTCCGTAATATCGCTAAAATTCGCTCCATTTTGTCCACTAAAGACGCCGAGATCATTATCCATGCGTTTGTTACGTCTCGTCTCGATTACTGTAACGTATTATTTTCGGGTCTCCCCATGTCTAGCATTAAAAGATTACAGTTGGTACAAAATGCGGCTGCTAGACTTTTGACAAGAACAAGAAAGTTTGATCACATTACGCCTGTACTGTATATACCTTTATATACATATATACATACATATATACCTGTACTGGCTCACCTGCACTGGCTTCCTGTGCACTTAAGATGTGACTTTAAGGTTTTACTACTTACGTATAAAATACTACACGGTCTAGCTCCAGCCTATCTTGCCGATTGTATTGTACCATATGTCCCGGCAAGAAATCTGCGTTCAAAAGACTCCGGCTTATTAGTGATTCCTAGAGCCCAAAAAAAGTCTGCGGGCTATAGAGCGTTTTCCGTTCGGGCTCCAGTACTCTGGAATGCCCTCCCGGTAACAGTTCGAGATGCTACCTCAGTAGAAGCATTTAAGTCTCACCTTAAAACTCATCTGTATACTCTAGCCTTTAAATAGACCTCCTTTTTAGACCAGTTGATCTGCCGCTTCTTTTCTTTCTCCTATGTCCCCCCCTCCCTAGTGGAGGGGGTCCGGTCCGATGACCATGGATGAAGTACTGGCTGTCCAGAGTCGAGACCCAGGATGGACCGCTCGTCGGGACCCAGGATGGACCGCTCGCCTGTATCGGTTGGGGACATCTCTACGCTGCTGATCCGCTTGAGATGGTTTCCTGTGGACGGGACTCTCGCTGCTGTCTTGGATCCGCTTGAACTGAACTCTCGCGGCTGTGTTGGAGCCACTATGGATTGAACTTTCACAGTATCATGTTAGACCCGCTCGACATCCATTGCTTTCGGTCCCCTAGAGGGGGGGGTTGCCCACATCTGAGGTCCTCTCCAAGGTTTCTCATAGTCAGCATTGTCGCTGGCGTCCCACTGGATGTGAATTCTCCCTGCCCACTGGGTTTGAGTTTTCCTTGCCCTTTTGTGGGTTCTTCCGAGGATGTTGTAGTCGTAATGATTTGTGCAGTCCTTTGAGACATTTGTGATTTGGGGCTATATAAATAAACATTGATTGATTGATTGATTGATTGAAGGGAACATTAGGGAATACAATCTTCAGCTCATGGCAATTAAATTGTCAATCAAATAAGGTCAATTTGCATCTGGAAAGCACCTTAAAAATGGGAATTTACTGTCAGAACCACAGTGAGTCTAATTCAGCGAGCACAATGCCAACAAAGTGACTCTGGAGAGACTAAAGTATTCATTCCCTTTAACAAAATATTGTCTGAAGTAAAAGCAAGCAAACAGGATCCTTTTACGGAGCTTTGCAAAGGCTGCTGGGATGTCGGCAAAACAAAAGAAATGACGGCCTTCTTTTATTATCGTTGCACTGCAGACTTTCCAAAACCTTTAATTGTAAAATCGACGTCTTCTGTCGGGGGGTGGTGGGCGTCACCGTAGCCGTCAGAACGTTCTAGTGCATGTCTAATTGACAGACTTCCAGTGTGTAGTATAATAGGACTGAATCAGTTTAGGAAAGGCTGCGAGCAAAATGAGCAATTAGGAACAATGAGGAATAATTTGTGGCATGCCCACGGAAATTACTCACACTCGGTACTAACAAATCAGTGAGTCATGGTTCACAGAATTGTTCAAGGGACAGAAACTAGACGAAACTACCGCAACACTCAGAAGTATTTACAGTGGGGCAAAAAAGTATTTAGTCAGCCACCGATTGGGCAAGTTCTCCCACTTAAAATGATGACAGAGGTCTGTCATTTTCATCATAGGTAGACTTCAACTGTGAGAGGCAGAATGTGAAAAAAAAAATCCAGGAATTTTAAAGAATTTATTTGTAAATTAAGGTGGAAAATAAGTATTTGGTCAACCATTCTAAGGTCTCACTGATGGAAGGAGGTTTTGGCTCAAAATCTCACAATTTCATTCTTTGCTTAACACGGATCAATCGTCCTGTCCACTTAACAGAAAAACAGCCCCAAAGCATGATGTTTCCACCCCCATGCTTCACAGTAGGTATGGTGTTCTTGGGATGCAACTCAGTATTCTTCTTCCTCCAAACACGACCAGTTGAGTTTACACCAAAATGGATACATGGATGATACAGCAGAGGATTGGGAGAATGTCATGTGGTCAGATGAAACCAAAATAGAACTTTTTGGTATAAACTCAACTCGTCGTGTTTTAAGGAAGAAGAATACTGAGTTGCATCCCAAGAACACCATACCTACTAGAGATGCCCGGTTTGCGGTCACAACCGCGGAGTCTGCGGATAAACCGCGGGTCGGGCGGGTGACGTGACGAAAAAATTGATTTTAAATAGATTCGGGCGGGTGGCGGTTGAACCAATTCGGAAATATATATTGTAATAATCCCAGGAATGTAGACTCATAAAACTTCTTCGTTTGTCTTGTCTTTATTGCACAAGATGTAATAAAACCACACAACAGCTCTCATGTCTCTAACGCTTTTCCCGGGACAACTCGTACTCTCACTTCCTGTCGAGAATGTCACTTCCCTATCTCTCCCGGAAGTCATTGGCTAACACCCCGTAGCCAGCCGCTACATTATACATAGTTAAATGTTATGTTGAAGAGGTTCATTTAGCCTACTGATGTGTATTTATTTTTATAGGCTAGTAGGTAAAGTGTTGGCCCTGCAATGAGGTGGCGACTTGTCCAGGGTGTACCCTGCCTTCCGCCCGATTGTAGCTGAGATAGGCGCCAGCGCCCCCCGCGACCCCGAAAGGGAATAAGCGGTAGAAAATGGATGGATGGAAGGTAAAATGTTGTACCTGACAACTCTTGATGGTACAATCCATATAACACATCACAGACAACGTGACGCTAACATCACGTGACACCTCTGATGAAGGCTGCAGAAGCAAGGTAGCCCAAACTTGTCAGGTAGTGAAGTGAAGTGAATGATATTTATATAGCGCTTTTTCTCTAGTGACTCAAAGCGCTTTACATAGTGAAACCCAGTATCTAAGTTACATTTAAACCAGTGTGGGTGGCACTGGGAGCAGGTGGGTAAAGTGTCTTGCCCAAGGACACAACGGCAGTGACTAAGATGGCGGAAGCGGGAATCGAACCTGCAACCCTCAAGTTGCTGGCACAGCCGCTCTACCAACTGAGCTAAACCGCCCCACACAACACTTTACCTTACTAGCCTATAGAAATCAACCATTTATAAATAGTTAAATGTTGTTACCCAGATACGAAAAACGAGCAGAACTCTTTGAAACAGTATGTGGGCATACTTTTATTTTGAAGTGTCTCGTTTGGTCTGTTGACGGATGTAAGGAAGCTACTTCCGGGTATGGCCAACGAGGTATTTGTCACACAACACTTTATCTTACTAGCCTATAGAAATCACTTTATCTTACTAGCCTATAGAAATCACTTTATCTTACTAGCCTATAGAAATCAACCATTTATAAATAGTTAAATGTTGTTACCCAGATACGAAAAACGAGCAGCACTCTTTGAAACAGTATGTGGGCATACTTTTATTTTGAAATGTCTCGTTTGGTCGGTCCACGGATGTAAGGAAGCTACTTCCGGGTATGGCCGACGAGGTATTTGTCATTTGTTGGTATTTTACTTGGTAACATGTTTGATCCACATGCTGTGCATGTTATTATTTTTACGTTTTTAACGTGCTTAATTTATTATAGTTTTCACGGTGAATTTGAAGGGGAAAGGAATTCTTCAAATAAATCAATTCAAGAAAGCCATCGTGTCTGTGCTATTTGGAGGGAGTTACATTTTCTAACCTCACTAATGCCTTGCATCGTCTATATTAGATATATAACAACGGGCGGGTGTGACTTTGATGAAATGTTGGTTCGGGTGGGTGGCGGGTGGATGACGACTTTTGTGATGCGGTTGCGGATGATATAATTGCCTATCCGCGCATCTCTAATACCTACTGTGAAGCATGGGGGTGGAAACATCATGCGCTGGGGCTGTTTTTCTGCTAAGGGGACAGGACGATTGATCCGTGTTAAGGAAAGAATGAATGGGGCCATGTGAAGTGAATTATATTTATATAGCGCTTTTCTCTAGTGACTCAAAGCGCTTTTACATAGTGAAACCCAATATCTAAGTTACATTTAAACCAGTGTGGGTGGCACTGGGAGCAGGTGGGTAATGTGTCTTGCCCAAGGACACAACGGCATTGACTAGGATGGCGGAAGCGGGAATCAAACCTGCAACCCTTTAAGTTGCTGGCACGGCCACTCTACCAACCGAGCTATGCCGCTTGGTAGATGTATCGTGAGATTTTGAGCCAAAACCTCCTTCCATCAGTGAGAGCTTTGAATGGTTGAGGTTGACCAAATACTTATTTTCCACCATCATTTACAAATAAATTCTTTAAAATTCCTACAATGGGAATTCCTGGATTTTTTTTCCACATTGTGTCTCTCACAGTTGAAGTGTACCTATGATGAAAATTACAGACCTCTGTCATCATTTGAAGTGGGAGAACTTGCACAATCGGTGGCTGACTAAACACTTTTTTGCCCCACTGTAAGTCGCACCCCCGGACAAACTATGAAAAAAACTGTGATTTATAGTCCGAAAAATACGGTATATATTTTTTTCAACTTGGGCCGTAGTTTGGTGTTCCCTGTTCTGGATGAATGAGAAATAATCCCAAACACTTTATAGATTAGATTAGATTAGATTAGATAGTACTTTATTTATTCCGTCAGGAGAGTTCCTTCAGGAAAATTACAATTTTCAGCACAATCCCATTCAAGATCAGACAAACATTACAGGGAGACAGAACAGGATCGCTGACGGGTCTGCCGGCTTCCAGCGCCCCTTACAAAAAAGATGACATACAGGTAAACAGGGGGGGTGGGGAGATAGGGGGAAGGGAGAAAGTAATAGAAGATTAAAATAAAATAAATAAAAAAAATCGGTCTTAGCCTGGGCCCTGGAGTGGGGGTGCAGACTGAGGCCAAGGGAAAAAAACAACTTTTTGTTCTAAGTTTTAGTATAGATTAGTATCCAGCATCGAGCGCGCTTTTTGTGTTGCCTTTTTTTTGTTTATTTGTTTATTAAATAAACATTCATGCCTGACTCGTCCCACATCATCCTTGCATCGAGGAAGCACAAACATCCACAGCCCCAGCCTGACAGCATGGGGGTGGAAACATCATGCTTTGGGGCTGTTTTTCTGCTAAGGGGACAGGACGATTGATCCGTGTTAAGGAAAGAATGATTGGGGCCATGTATCGTGAGATTTTGAGTCAAAACCTCCTTCCATCAGTGAGAGCTTTGAATGGTTGACCAAATACTTATTTTCCACCATAATTTACAAATAAATTATTTAAAATTCCTACAATGTGAATTCCTGGATTTTTTTCCCCACATTC
>NC_084629.1:4159503-4254503 GCF_033978795.1 Nerophis ophidion
GTGACCTGTATGGCTGTTGACCAAGTACGCCTAGAATTCATTTGTGTGTGTGAAAAGCCTTAGATATTATGTGATTGGGCCGGCACACAAAGGCAGTAAGGTTTATTGGCGCTCTGTACTTCTCCCTACTAGTCACGCATTTCATTTTTTCAAACCGATACCGATAATTTCCGATTGTCAGAGTTTGTTGTTGACGAACCCTAAGATGCAGAGATGGAGGCAGGCATGGAGTGAGAAAACATAATTTAGAAAAAAATAATAGAACTAGAACAACAAAGGTTACAAACAAAAGCGCGCATGTGGGCGGATTACAAACTAGGCTATGAACAAACCAAAACTGGAAGCAGGGAACAAAAAACAGTAGTGAAGTGAATTGAATTATATTTATATAGCGCTTTTCTCAAGTGACTCAAAGCGCTTTACATAGTGACACCCAATATCTAAGTTACATTTAAACCAGTGTGGGTGGCACTGGGAGCAGGTGGGTAAAGTGTCTTGCCCAAGGACACAACGGCGGTAACTAGGATGGCACAAGCGGGAATCGAACCTGCAACCCTCAAGTTGCTGACACGGCCACTCTACCAACCGAGCTATGCCACAGTAAGCTACACAAAGCAACCAAATATAGCTTACCGCTACGCTGCAACGACACGACAGGAGCGACAATACAGAAGCGGCATGCAATACAATAATCCAGCAGTGAATGGATGGGAAGACAGGTCTAAATAGGAATCGGGCTGATTGACACCAGGTGTGGCCAGGTGCCAATCAGCCGCAGCTGTGGGGGAACACAGCACTCCAGGAGAAAGACAGGAAACCAACAAAATAAGAGCGTTGACAGGAAACACTACACACACAGAGGAAACAAAGACAAATGCGGAGGAAAAAAACTAAAACATAGTCAAACTGTCATAGGCAAGCCTGACACCGATATTACATTTATAAGCATTCATCTCTAATTTATAACAATATAAATTGCAAAAAGACAGCAAGCCTAAAACATGCAATGTAATAAGGATGTACAGGTAAATGTTGACACAAGGTATGTTGCTTCACACCCAGCGCTTACCTTTTCTCTGAGGCGAATGCAGATGTCCTGCTGGTGTTGACGGTCTCTCTGGAGCTCCAGCTCCTCCTGGTAGGCGTCCCTTGCTTCCTGCAGGGTGGCGAGTGCTTTTGCCAGTAGTTCTTCCTGGTCCTGCTGCCACTGCTGGGCCAAGACCTTTATGTGCGTCTGGGTGAAGCGTTGCCTGGCCCCCAGACGCTCATGTTCCATCTGGAAGAAACACGGTGGAGAATGGTGGTGCTGTTGTTCCACCAAGCCTTTCAGACCGCTATCTCTTTAAGGCCTACTGAAATGAGATGTTCTTATTCAAACGGGGATAGCAGCTCCATTCTATGTGTCATACTTGATCATTTGGCCATATTGCCATCATTTTGCTGAAAGGATTTAGTATAGAACAGGGGTAGGGAACCTATGGCTCTAGAGCCAGATGTGGCTCTTTTGATGACTGCATCTGGCTCTCAGATAAATCTTAGCTGACATTGCTTAACACGATAGTTAGGAATAATTTCGCTGGTGCTAAAAATAACGTGCAAAATATAAAACATTCTCATGCATTTAAATCCGTCCATCCGTTTTCTACCGCACCTGTTCAAGAAGTCGCATTATTGGTAAGAAGTATTTTATGTCACGATGGGGGTCGTTCTCCCAGGAAGGCAGACGGACTACTCGGGACATGACATTTAGGTAAAAACATGATTTAATTTAAACTAAAAAAAGATACAAACAAAAATCGCTCACAGCGGAGGCACAACATGGGCTAAGAAACAAAGCTAACGCATAAACAGACTATGGACATAAATCAA
Source organism: Nerophis ophidion (assembly GCF_033978795.1). NCBI lineage: Eukaryota > Metazoa > Chordata > Actinopteri > Syngnathiformes > Syngnathidae > Nerophis > Nerophis ophidion. The sequence continues at coordinate 4,161,373 of NC_084629.1, forward strand.
ACAAAACTTTCTTGGCATGGCATGAAGCACAAAACTATGGCAAGGCATGAAACAAGTCAGCACAGAGCAAGAAAAGATCACATTGACGCCAGGGCGACTGACTGGCAAAGACAAGCTTCAATATTGCCTCCGATTAGTGCTCGGGAAGCAGGTGAGCGGGCATTTTGTCCACCAGAGACGGGTGGACAAAATGAGTAACCAAGGAAACCAGACAAGGGAGTGGAAAAAAACAGGAACTTAAAGAGTCCAAAAGACAAACAGCACATGGCCAAACAAAAACATGATCAACAGACATGACATCTTATTTATTATTGGTTAGCTTCAGAATAACAATGTTATTAAAAAGAATAAAATACTTATTATACTCTAAAAATGTTGGTCTTACTTAAAAATGCACACATTTAGTTGTATTCAGTGTTAAAAAATATGAAATAGCTCTCACGGAAATACATATTGAAATATTTGGCTTTCATGGCTCTCAGCCAAAAAGGTTCCCGACCCCTGGTATAGAACATCGACGATAAAGTTTGCAAATTTTGGTCGCTAATAAAAAAGCCTTGCCTGTACCGGAAGTAGCAGACGATGTGCGCATGACGTCACGGGTTGTGGAGCTCCTCACATCTGAAGATTGTTTACAATCATGGCCACCAGCAGCGAGAGCCATTCGGACCGAGAAAGTGACAATTTCCCCATTAATTTGAGCGAGGATGAAAGATTCGTGGATGAGGAAAGTGAGAGTGAAGGACTAGAAAAAAACTAACAAAAACAAAAAAAACTAGACGGCAGAGCGATTCAGATGTTATTAATAATAATAATAATAATGGATTAGATTTAGATTGCGCTTTTGTATTGTTAGATACTCAAAGCGCTCACAGAGAAGTGGGAACCCATCATTTTATCACACCTGGTGGTGGTAAGCTACATCTGTAGCCACAGCTGCCCTGGGGTAGACTGACGGAAGCGTGGCTGCCAGTTCGCGCCTACGGCCCCTCCGACAACCACCAAACATTCATTCATTCACCAGTGTGAGCGGCACCGGGGGCAAGGGTGAAGTGTCCTGCCCAAGGACACAACGGCAGCGATTTGGATGTCAATAGGTGGGAAGCGAACCTGCAACCCTCAGGTTTCTGGAACGGCCGCTCTACCCACTATGCCATGCCGCCCCCAGATTGGACAAATTTAGGCGCCAGCGCCCCCCGCGAGCCCAAAAGGGAATAAGCGGTAGAAATTGGATGGATGGACTAGGATAATTCTGGAAAATCATTTATCTGCTTATTGTGTTACTAGTGTTTTAGTAAGATTATATGGTCGAACCTGTACAACCTAAAAGTCAGAAGGGTGTGGTAACCGCCAGTGTCTCCGAGGGAAGCCACGTTTCTCCACGAGGCCCGGGATGAGATTTTTTTTCTTTTCCCCTCCTCCACGGTGGAAGCTTCCGACGGTCGGGGGCGGCCGGTAGGAGGAGGCAAGAGAGTCCGCAGCTGCCTCTCTGACAGCTGCAGGAGGAACGACGCAAGCTCTCCGCTCATGTCTACGGTAAGAGCCGACTTATTACTACCATTTTCTCACCGAAACCTGCCGGTCGACATGTGGTAGGGAACCATGTTCGCTTGACCGCTCTGTTCCATAGTAAAGCTTCACCGTCATCTTTCGGGAATGTAAACAAGGAAACACCGGCTGTGTTTGTGTTGCTAAAGGCGGGCCGCAATACACCGCTTCCCACCTACATCTTTCTTCTTTGACGTCTCCATTATTAGTTGAACAAATTGCAAAATATTCAGCAACACAGATGTCCATAATACTGTAGAATTATGCGATGTAAAGAGACGACTTATAGCTGTCAACGGTGCTGGACCTAAATGTTCTCTACAACACTTAAAATGAGGACAAAGGTCTGTAATTTTCATCATAGGTACACTTCAACTGTGAGAGACAGAATGTGAAAAAAAAAATCCAGGAATTCCCATTGTAGGAATTTCAAAGAATTTATTTGTAAATTATGGTGGAAAATAAGTATTTGCTCAACCATTCAAAGCTCTCACTGATGGAAGGAGATTTTGACTCAAAATCTCACGATACATGGAACCATTCATTCTTTCCTTAACACGGATCAATCGTCCTGTCCCCTTAGCAGAAAAACAGCCCCAAAGCATGATGTTTCCACCCCCATGCTTCACAGTAGGTGTGGTGTTCTTGGGATGCAACTCAGTATTCTTCTTCCTCCAAACACGACGAGTTGAGTTTATACCAAAAATTTCTATTTTGGTTTCATCTGACCACATGACATTCTCCCAATCCTCTGCTGTATCATCCGTGTATCCATTTTGGTATAAACTCAACTCGTCATGTTTGGAGGAAGAATGCATCCCAAGAACACCATACCTACTGTGAAGCATGTGTCACACCTATGGATCATGTTTTGTTTTGTCATGTTATGTTTTTGATTTTGGACAATCAGTCACGTTTTGCACTTCTTGGTTTTGTTTGTTTCCATGCCAACCTCGTTAGTTTTCACCTGTCACGTCCCTGTTCTCAGCCTCACCTGTTTTCACTAATCTTCACAGCTATTTAAGTCACTCTTTTTCTTGTCCTCGTCCTGGGATCCTCACACTCACACACTCACACCCTACCCATGCTGTCCAAACCTTTACGTCCTGTCCACAGTTCCATGCCGAGTAAGTTTATATATTTATGCCACAGTGCACTCTTTTGTTTCATGTCTTTAGTCCTGCCATTGTGCTGTTTTTAGATTAGATTAGATAGTACTTTATTTAGTCCGTCAGGAGAGTTCCTTCAGGAAAATTACAATTTTCAGCACAATCCCATTCAAGATCAGACAAACATTACAGGGAGACAGAACAGGATCGCTGACGGGTCTGCCGGCTTCCAGCGCCCCTTACAAAAAAGATGACATACAGGTAAACAAGGGGGGGGGGGGGGGGGGAGATAGGGGGAAGGGAGAAAGTAATAGAAGATTAAAATAAAATAAAAATAAAAAATGGACAGAATTTCTAGGCGCAGTCAAGGCGTTGAGGGGGTTCCGGTTTGGTGACCGCGGGATTAGATCTCTGCTTTTTGCAGATGATGTGGTCCTGATGGCTTCATCTGACCGGGATCTTCAGCTCTCGCTGGATCGGTTCGCAGCCGAGTGTGAAGCGACCGGAATGAGAATCAGCACCTCCAAGTCCGAGTCCATGGTTCTCGTCCGGAAAAGGGTGGAGTGCCATCTCCGGGTTGGGGAGGAGACCCTGCCCCAAGTGGAGGAGTTCAAGTACCTAGGAGTCTTGTTCACGAGTGAGGGAAGAGTGGATCGTGAGATCGACAGGCGGATCGGTGCGGCGTCTTCAGTAATGCGGACGTTGTATCGATCCGTTGTGGTGAAGAAGGAGCTGAGCCGGAAGGCAAAGCTCTCAATTTACCGGTCGATCTACGTTCCCATCCTCACCTATGGTCATGAGCTTTGGGTCATGACCGAAAGGATAAGATCACGGGTACAAGCGGCCGAAATGAGTTTCCTCTCCCTTAGAGATAGGGTGAGAAGCTCTGCCATCCGGGAGGAACTCAAAGTAAAGCCGCTGCTCCTTCACATGGAGAGGAGCCAGATGAGGTGGTTCGGGCATCTGGTCAGGATGCCACCCGAACGCCTCCCTAGGGAGGTGTTTAGGGCACGTCCAACCGGTAGGAGGCCACGGGGAAGACCCAGGACACGTTGGGAAGACTATGTCTCCCGGCTGGCCTGGGAACGCCTCGGGATCCCCCGGGAAGAGCTAGACGAAGTGGCTGGGGAGAGGGAAGTCTGGGTTTCCCTGCTTAGGCTGTTGCCCCCGCAACCCGACCTCGGATAAGCGGAAGATGATGGATGGATGGATAAAAAATCGGTCTTAGCCTGGGCCCTGGAGTGGGGGTGCAGACTGAGGCCAAGGGAAAAAAAACAACTTTTTGTTCTAAGTTTTAGTATAGATTAGTATCCGCCATCGCGCGCGCTTTTTGTGTTGCCTTTTTTTTTGTTTATTTGTTTATTAAATAAACATTCATGCCTGACTCGTCCCACATCATCCTTGCATCGAGGAAGCACAAACATCCACAGCCCCAGCCTGACAGCATGGGGGTGGAAACATCATGCTTTGGGGCTGTTTTTCTGCTAAGGGGACAGGACGATTGATCCGTGTTAAGGAAAGAATGAATGGGGCCATGTATCGTGAGATTTTGAGTCAAAACCTCCTTCCATCAGTGAGACCTTTGAATGGTTGACCAAATACTTATTTTCCACCATCATTTACAAATAAATTCTTTAAAATTCCTACAATGGGAATTCCTGGATTTTTTTTTCACATTCTGTCTCTCACAGTTGAAGTGTACCTATGATGAAAATTACAGACCTCTGTCATCATTTTAAGTGGGAGAACTTGCACAATCGCTGGCTGACTAAATACTTTTTTGCCCCACTGTGTGTGTGTGTGTGTGTGTGTATGTATATATATATATATATAAATGTATATTGTAGTCAAGGTTTCTGTGGTTAATCCGTCATACAGTGCTCAATACCTAGGGTAAAGCGGAATATACGTTAGGTCAGACAAAAACATAGAGGCTATATCATCCCTACAAGCCTGTTTCACAGGTTTCCCTGCTTCTCTGGGGATTTGATTAAAATCCCCACATTTTTCAGCTGTTTCTACGGGTACATGCTAACACTTTATGCATGTACGGAATGTGTTTTTCTAAAATTATAACCACCACCAAAATGTAGATATATGTCTGTGTTTCTATTAATTGTGCAATGGAAACGTAGCCTTTGTATTAACAGTGACCGTGATTGCCTCAAATTTCAGGTGGCTGCTTAACTGCCCCACTGTACAGTCCACAATAAAGGCAGTTGGCCCAAAGCGAAAGGCTTTTCTCCGATTTGAGTTTTGCCGGTGCTCTCCTCTCCTGGCTGTGATATGTCCTGAAGGAAAGCAGCTCTTTTCTGTGTGAGGGCTGCCACAAGCTATTCATCATTGTGTCATGGCTCGCTTTGGCTGCATCACTTGGCTGCTCCAATGGAACACAGGGAATGATATTCATCTCTGGGCTAATAGCGGCTAACTGATGGTGGGAAGGCATTATAGGGCTCGCTGGTTTTACTGAAAATAAGTGAACAGACCGGCCAGCCAATGGAGCACCGGAGGAGGTGAAGCAAATCGTGGTTATTAATGTATAAAAGTGTCAAATTTGCACCCTTTGTCCTTAATTTCTATGCCACCTTCTCCCTCACTGTCACTATGATATTGGGGTTTGAAATGGACAAAGTTTGTCCCGAAAGTCCACGCCCCCTCCAGCTCCATGCGGACCTGAGTGAGGACAGCCTGTTTTCACGTCCGCTTTCCCACATTATAAAAAGTGTGTCTGCCCAATGACGTTTTAACTAAAAAATGATCAAGGGCGAGTTCTTGGTTTCTTATGTGGGGTTATTGTTAGGCAGTTTCATTAACGTCCTCCCAGCGCGGTAACAACACACAACAACAGCAGTCACGTTTTCATCTACCGTAAAGCAGTTTGTCTGCCGTAAACAGCAATGTTGTGACACTCTTAAACAGGACAATACTGCCATCTACTGTACATGAACCGCAACACCTCCAGGGAACTTCAACCCTTTACTAATACCCTCCTCCATTCACATCCCATCTCCCCGGATTGTAAATAACCTAATGTAAATAATCGAATGTATTTCTAATGTATATACCTGTTGTTATGCTATCTGAACTCACTATGTTCTCTGCTCGCTGTACATATCCTACTAAGTAAGACTTACACTGTTTCAATGTCCATTTCTTTGTTGATGCAATTGTTGATGACTGAAGTACTGATTTCAACCAAAGCTCCTCATGAAAATAAGTCAACAAACAGGCCAGCCAATGGAGCACCGGAGGAGGTGAAGCAAATCGTGGTTATTAATGTATAAAAGTGTCTAATTTGCAGTGGATCCACCCTTTGTCCTTAATTTCTATGCCACCTTCTCCCTCACTGTCTCTATCATATTGGGGTTTGACATGGACAAATTTTGTCCCGAAAATCGTGATTCAAATTCAAATCGATTTTTTCCCACACCCGTAATTACAATCTTGTTTTATTTTTCAATAAGTCTCTCAGTTACATTCCAGCAATTATCTTTTTCTTTTTCGTTCTCGCTCGCACTCTGGCTCCAGCCCCAACCCCGTCTCTCCTCCTGGCTGCTGCTTATAAACAGAGCGACAGGTGATTAGATAACAAGGCTCAGGTGGGCCATCCACGCACCTGTCGCTGATTTCAAGGCCGGTCCTGGCAACACCCCGCTTCGCTGCAGACCCGCAGGCCACGCCCCCTCCATAGTTAGCTTTAGAATAACATTGTTATTACAAAGATTAAGAGACCTATTATTATACTCTAGAACAGTGTTTTTCAACCACTGGTGTGCCGTGAGATACAGTCTGGTGTGCTGTGGGAGATTATCTAATTTCACCTATTTGGGTTAAAAATATGTTTTGCAAACCTGTAAACATAGTCTGCAAATGACGTGTTGTTGAGTGTCGGTGCTGTCTGGAGCTCGGCAGAGTAACCATGTAATACCCTTCCATATCAGTCGGTGGCAGCCAGTAGCTAATCGCTTTGTAGATGTCGGAAACAGCGGGAGGCAGGGTGCAGGTAAAAAGGTGTCTAATGCTTAAACCAAAAAATTAACAAGAGGTGAGTGCCCCTAAGAAAAGGCATTGAAGCTCATGGGAAGGCTATGCAGAAAACGAATGGCTACAAAATAAAGAAAAACAAAATGCTGGACGACAGCAAAGACTTACTGTGGAGCAGAAAACGGCGTCCACAAAGTACATCCGAACATGAAATGACAATCAACAATGTCCCCACAAAGAAGGATTAAAAGAACTAAAATATTCTGGATTGCTAAAACAAAGTAGATGCGGGAAATAGCGCTCAAAGGAAAACATGAAACTGCTACAAGAAAATACCAAAAAAAGAGAGAATGCCACCAAAATAGGAGCGCAAGACAAAACACTACACACAGGACAATAGCAAAAAAGTCAAAATAAGTCAGGCGGTGACAGTGCGCCTACTTTGAGACAAGAACTATGGTGATGCATGCTTGGTTATGGTTTAAAGTAATATCCTTTTTACTGTCAACCGAGTTTCGTTTTTTAATAATCACCTATTTGGGTTAAAAATATGTTTTGCAAACCTGTAAATATAGTCCTTAAATGACGTGTTGTTGTTGAGTGTCGGTGCTGTCTGGAGCTCGGCAGAGTAACCATGTAATACCCTTCCATATCAGTCGGTGGCAGCTAGTAGCTAATCGCTTTGTAGATGTCGGAAACAGCGGGAGGCAGGGTGCAGGTAAAAAGGTGTCTAATGCTTAAACCAAAAAATTAACAAGAGGTGAGTGCCCCTAAGAAAAGGCATTGAAGCTCATGGGAAGGCTATGCAGAAAACGAATGGCTACAAAATAAAGAAAAACAAAATGCTGGACGACAGCAAAGACTTACTGTGGAGCAGAAAACGGCGTCCACAAAGTACATCCGAACATGAAATGACAATCAACAATGTCCCCACAAAGAAGGATTAAAAGAACTAAAATATTCTTGATTGCTAAAACAAAGTAGATGCGGGAAATAGCGTTCAAAGGAAAACATGAAACTTCTACAAGAAAATACCAAAAAAAGAGAGAATGCCACCAAAATAGGAGCGCAAGACAAAACACTACACACAGGACAATAGCAAAAAAGTCAAAATAAGTCAGGCGGTGACAGTGCGCCTACTTTGAGACAAGAACTATAGTGATGCATGCTTGGTTATGGTTTAAAGTCATATCCAACAATTGCAACAACGACTTTTTACTGTCAACCGAGTTTCGTTTTTTAATAATCAACTATTTGGGTTAAAAATATGTTTTGCAAACCTGTAAATTTAGTCTGCAAATGACATGTTGTTGTTGAGTGTCGGTGCTGTCTGGAGCTTGGCAGAGTAACCATGTAATACCCTTCCATATCAGTCGGTGGCAGCCAGTAGCTAATCGCTTTGTAGATGTCGGAAACAGCGGGAGGCAGGGTGCAGGTAAAAAGGTGTCTAATGCTTAAACCAAAAAATTAACAAGAGGTGAGTGCCCCTAAGAAAAGGCATTGAAGCTCATGGGAAGGCTATGCAGAAAACGAATGGCTACAAAATAAAGAAAAACAAAATGCTGGACGACAGCAAAGACTTACTGTGGAGCAGAAAACGGCGTCCACAAAGTACATCCGAACATGACATGACAATCAACAATGTCCCCACAAAGAAGGATTAAAAGAACTAAAATATTCTTGATTGCTAAAAAAAAGTAGATGCGGGAAATAGCGCTCAAAGGAAAACATGAAACTGCTACAAGAAAATACCAAAAAAAGAGAGAATGCCACCAAAATAGGAGCGCAAGACAAAACACTACACACAGGACAATAGCAAAAAAGTCAAAATAAGTCAGGCGGTGACAGTACGCCTACTTTGAGACAAGAACTATAGTGATGCATGCTTGGTTATGGTTTAAAGTAATATCCAACAATTGCAACAACGACTTTTTACTGTCAACCGAGTTTCGTTTTTTAATAATCCCCTATTTGGGTAAAAAATATGTTTTGCAAACCTGTAAATATAGTCCTTAAATGACGTGTTGTTGTTGAGTGTCGGTGCTGTCTGGAGCTCGGCAGAGTAACCGTGTAACACTCTTCCATATCAGTCGGTGGCAGCCAGTAGCTAATCGCTTTGTAGATGTCGGAAACAGCGGGAGGCAGGGTGCAGGTAAAAAGGCGTCTAATGCTTAAACCAAAAAATTAACAAGAGGTGAGTGTCCCTAAGAAAAGGCATTGAAGCTCATGGGAAGGCTATGCAGAAAACGAATGGCTACAAAATAAAGAAAAACAAAATGCTGGACGACAGCAAAGACTTACTGTGGAGCAGAAAACGGCGTCCACAAAGTACATCCGAACATGAAATGACAATCAACAATGTCCCCACAAAGAAGGATTAAAAGAACTAAAATATTCTTGATTGCTAAAACAAAGTAGATGCGGGAAATAGCGCTCAAAGGAAAACATGAAACTGCTACAAGAAAATACCAAAAAAAGAGAGAATGCCACCAAAATAGGAGCGCAAGACAAAACACTACACACAGGACAATAGCAAAAAAGTCAAAATAAGTCAGGCGGTGACAGTGCGCCTACTTTGAGACAAGAACTATGGTGATGCATGCTTGGTTATGGTTTAAAGTAATATCCTTTTTACTGTCAACCGAGTTTCGTTTTTTAATAATCACCTATTTGGGTTAAAAATATGTTTTGCAAACCTGTAAATATAGTCCTTAAATGACGTGTTGTTGTTGAGTGTCGGTGCTGTCTGGAGCTCGGCAGAGTAACCATGTAATACCCTTCCATATCAGTCGGTGGCAGCCAGTAGCTAATCGCTTTGTAGATGTCGGAAACAGCGGGAGGCAGGGTGCAGGTAAAAAGGTGTCTAATGCTTAAACCCAAAAAATTAACAAGAGGTGAGTGCCCCTAAGAAAAGGCATTGAAGCTCATGGGAAGGCTATGCAGAGTACGAATGGCTACAAAATAAAGAAAAACAGAATGCTGGACGACAGCAAAGACTTACTGTGGAGCAAAAACGGCGTCCACAAAGTACATCCGAACATGACATGACAATCAACAATGTCCCCACAAAGAAGGATTAAAAGAACTGAAATATTCTTGATTGCTAAAACAAAGTAGATGCGGGAAATAGCGCTCAAAGGAAAACATGAAACTGCTACAAGAAAATACCAAAAAAAGAGAGAATGCCACCAAAATAGGAGCGCAAGACAAAACACTACACACAGGACAATAGCAAAAAAGTCAAAATAAGTCAGGCGGTGACAGTGCGCCTACTTTGAGACAAGAACTATGGTGATGCATGCTTGGTTATGGTTTGAAGTAATATCCAACAATTGCAACGACTTTTTACTGTCAACCGAGTTTCGTTTTTTAATAATCACCTATTTGGGTTAAAAACATGTTTTGCAAACCTGTAAATATAGTCCTTAAATGACGTGTTGTTGTTGAGTGTCGGTGCTGTCTGGAGCTCGGCAGAGTAACCATGTAATACCCTTCCATATCAGTAGGTGGCAGCCAGTAGCTAATCGCTTTGTAGATGTCGGAAACAGCGGGAGGCAGGGTGCAGGTAAAAAGGTGTCTAATGCTTAAACCAAAAAATTAACAAGAGGTGAGTGCCCCTAAGAAAAGGCATTGAAGCTAATGGGAAGGCTATGCAGAGTACGAATGGCTAAAAAATAAAGAAAAACAAAATGCTGGACGACAGCAAAGACTTACTGTGGAGCAGAAAATGGCGTCCACAAAGTACATCCGAACATGACATGACAATCAACAATGTCCCCACAAAGAAGGATTAAAAGAACTAAAATATTCTTGATTGCTAAAACAAAGTAGATGCGGGAAACAGCGCTCAAAGGAAAACATGAAACTGCTATGAGAAAATACCAAAAAAAGAGAAAATGCCACAGCAAAAAAGTCAAAATAAGTCAGGCGGTGACAGTACGCCTACTTTGAGACAAGAGCTTTAGTGATGCATGCTTGGTTAAGGTTTAAAGTCATCATATCCAACAATTGCAACAACGACTTTTTACTGTCAACCGAGTTTAGTTTTTTAATAATTTCTGCCGGTGGTGTGACTCCGGATTTTTTCAACACAAAAAAATGTGCCTTGGTTTAAAAAAGGTTGAAAAACACTGCTCTAGAAATGTTGGTCTTGCTTAAAAATGCACACGTTTAGTTGTGTTCAGTGTTAAAAAAAATATTATATGGCTCTTACGGAAACACATTTTAAAATATTTGGCTTCTTGGTTCTCTCAGCCAAAAAGGTTCCTGACCTCTGTCTTAATGGGTTTAATCCCCTTTCTGACACCTGATGTCTCAGGAGTCCATTCATCCATCCATCCATCTTCTTCCCCTTATCCGAGGTCGGGTCGCGGGGGCAACAGCCTAAGCAGGGAAACCCAGTCCGTTATTTTTAAAGGGGAACATTATCACAATTTCAAAAGGGTTAATAAAAACAATAAAAATCAGTTCCCAGTGGCTTGTTGTATTTTTTGAAGTTTTTTTCTAAATTTTACCGGTCTCTGAATATCCCTAAATAAAGCTTTAAAGTGCCTTTTTTTCGGCTCCCTGTGAAGACACTGGCCATTTCCCTGTGACGTCATACAGTGCTGCCAATGTAAACAAACAATGGGAATACCACAGCAAGATATAGCGACATTAGCTCGGATTCAAACTCGGATTTCAGCGACTTAAGCGATTCAACAGATTACGCATGTATTGAAACAGATGGTTGGAGTATGAAAACATTGAAGAAGAAACTGAAGCTATTGAGCGAATAGCTATTGACGCTATTCATAGCCATAGCATGGTCGAATAGCTGCGTTAGCATCGCCGGTTAAATGTGCGGACAAAACGATCAGGACTTTCGCATCTTGTGACCCTGAAGCAACATAAATCCGTCGATTGGTAAGTGTTTGTTTCGCATTAAATGTGGGTGGAAGGAAACGTAATATAGTTGCAAATGCATCTCCAGGTTATCCATACATCTCTGTTCCATGTCTGCTTTAGCACCGCCGGTAAATAGCATGTTAGCATCGATTAGCGTAGCATGTTAGCATCTATTAGCTGGCAGTCAACATCAACAAAACTCACCTTTGTGATTTCTGTGACTTTATAGTTGCAAATGCATCTGCAGGTTATCCATACATCTCTGTTCCATGTCTGCTTTAGCACCGCCGGTAAATAGCATGTTAGCATCGATTAGCGTAGCATGTTAGCATCGATTAGCTGGCAGTCAACATCAACAAAACTCACCTTTGTGATTTCTGTGACTTTATAGTTGCAAATGCATCTGCAGGTTATCCATACATCTCTGTGGCATGTCTGTCTTAGCATCGCCGGTCAAATGTGGAGACACTCTGGCACATTCAATGGGGGTCTGGCGGCAGACACTTTGGCATCTTCGGGCCAGTGGTGCAACTTGAATCCCTCCCTGTTAGTGTTGTTACACCCTCCGACAACACACTGTCGAGGCATGATGTCTCCAAGCTTCCAAAAAATAGTCAAAAAAACAGAAAATAACAGAGCTGAGACCCGGTGTTTGTAATGTGTTGAAAATGACGTCTGTATTACCTCGGTGACGTCATCGCCTCCAGCTCGGTAAACAGAAAGGCGTTTAATTCGCCCAAATTTATCCATTTAGAGTTCGGAAATCGGTTAAAAAAATAGATGGACTTTTTTCTGCACCATCAAGGTATATAATGACGCTTACATAGGTCTGGTGATAATGTTCCCCTTTAAAGACGTGCGGTTCAAAGATGCAATGTTGGCTATGATGTAGCAGAGCTATCTGATATCTCACATGACCCAAAACTAATGTTGTGTCGTTCGCGAACGATTTGTTTGAACGAACAAATCTTTTGAGTGAACGTACTGAACCGAATCACTTCATGAACTGATTCGTTCCGTTCTCAGTTCAGTTGAGCTCCGCCGCGACCATGCAGGTATGAGCGGAACTGGCGCATTCTGCGACTCGCTGAACCCTCGACGTCGGCCAACGACGCAGCCAGCTACTCATCATAGGGGCGGGGGGAGGGACTGAGTGAACGATTCGTTCACCGCGGATTAACGACATGAATCACTCAGCGAATGACAACGCTCTCGCTCTCTGCACTGCTTGCCCCAATGCAAGCAGTGCATTATTATTTTAATTTCAGTGCAATAAAATATATTTAACAACCAAGACATTTAGTCACACTTTGTTTATTGGACAGGCCGGAAACGCACACACAGTTTTTGTTCAAAGTAACAGAATCTCTACTACAGCTGCAATGTCTGTTTGCGAACGTCAAGGGGAGTCTGTCAGGGCAGAGAGCGATTCGCGTCTGTCGCCCTCTGGCCCACAGAACTGTAGCTGAGTGATTCAGGTTCGCTTCACGAACCTACAAGAACTGACTGGTTGTCGCTGCACTCACTTATTCATTCAGAATCAGGACGGACAGAGAGAACTGACTGTGTCGCGGAGGAGGACGTCACAGGCGACACGGTAAAGAATCTGGGTATCATCTTCGACCCAACTCTCTCCTTTGAGGCACACATTAAAAGCGTTACTAAAACGGCCTTCTTTCATCTCCGTAATATCGCTAAAATTCGCTCCATTCTGTCCACTAAAGACGCTGAGATCATTATCCATGCGTTTGTTACGTCTCGTCTCGACTACTGTAACGTATTATTTTCGGGTCTCCCCATGTCTAGCATTAAAAGATTACAGTTGGTACAAAATGCGGCTGATAGACTTTTGACAAGAACAAGAAAGTTTGATCACATTACGCCTGTACTGTATATACCTTTATATACATATATACATACATATATACCTGTACTGGCTCACCTGCACTGGCTTCCTGTGCACTTAAGATGTGACTTTAAGGTTTTACTACTTACGTATAAAATACTACACGGTCTAGCTCCATCCTATCTTGCCGATTGTATTGTACCATATGTCCCGGCAAGAAATCTGCGTTCAAAGGACTCCGGCTTGTTAGTGATTCCCAAAGCCCAAAAAAAGTCTGCGGGCTATAGAGCGTTTTCCGTTCGGGCTCCAGTACTCTGGAATGCCCTCCCGGTAACAGTTCGAGATGCCACCTCAGTAGAAGCATTTAAGTCTCACCTTAAAACTCATTTGTATACTCTAGCCTTTAAATAGACTCCCTTTTTAGACCAGTTGATCTGCCGTTTCTTTTCTTTTTCTTCTATGTCCCACTCTCCCTTGTGGATGGGGTCCGGTCCGGTCCGATCCGGTGGCCATGTACTGCTTGCCTGTGTATCGGCTGGGGACATCTCTGCGATGCTGATCCGCCTCCGCTTGGGATGGTTTCCTGCTGGCTCCGCTGTGAACGGGACTCTCGCTGCTGTGTTGGATCCGCTTTGGACTGGACTCTCGCGACTGTGTTGGATCCATTGTGGATTGAACTTTCACAGTATCATGTTAGACCCGCTCGACATCCATTGCTTTCCTCCACTCTAAGGTTCTCATAGTCATTATTGTCACCGACGTCCCACTGGGTGTGAGTTTTCCTTGCCCTTATGTGGGCCTACCGAGGATGTCGTGGTGGTTTGTGCAGCCCTTTGAGACACTAGTGATTTAGGGCTATATAAGTAAACATTGATTGATTGATTGATTGATGGAGGCTCTCGTTCAGTCACTGTGCGCGTCGTTCATTGGGTGATGAGGGCTTGTGTCGTTCGCGAACTGACACACACCGAGATCTGCCGCCGGGGAAGCTGTTACTGACCGACTCACGATTCGCCGACCCTCCGCTGCAGAAGTGATTCAGGTTCACGTACTGTGGCGCTGTGTCAGTCACTCACTGCCTGGTGTACTGCATGCAAAGAGCTGTGTAGGGACTCGCGCGGTCACCCTATTTGCTGCTTCTCCTGCGAATGTCTGCACCGTACCGTACTACGCACGGGATTCGGTGAACACATTTTTGGAACGACTCAATTTGAGGAACTGATTCTAGTGATTCAGTACAGTCAAAGGAACTGCCGATCCCATCACTACCCAAAACCAACTGCACCAATCCGTAAAGGTAATCAGAGCTAAGTAGCGGTACCAATTTTCCTGAGGGGAGAGATATTTATTTCTTCAAGGACGTATGAATGTGTCCGTTTATAAAGTAATACCTCACTCAAACTGCACAAACATCCATTCTGTGTCTCTATGAATAGCGCACCAAACGACCAGGGCTGATAAAACGGCTCCCCTGATACACTCGGACAAGACTAAGTTAGTCTCACGCCCGATATGGAACATTATGAGAGAATTACTCTGAACCCCTGCCAGTGCTCTGTCATGAGGGCACCACTAAGAGCGTTTGAAGATAATGGATCATGGCGAGTCCAATCGGGCAAAAGAAAGAGCTCCACTCACCTTTGACATAATTTAGATGTGAGGATGAGCTAAAAAAGTCATGCTTTCATTCTGTCAAATTTTCCATCCATCCGTTTCCTACCGCTTGAACTATTCTCGGGTGACGGGGGTGCTGGAGCTTATCGCAGCTGCATTCGGGCGGAAGGCTGAGTACTAGTGTTGTCCCGATACCAATATTTTGGTAGCGCTACCAAATTTTTTTTTTTATACTTTGGACTCCGCCAAGGCTGTCCTTTGTCACCGATTCTGTTCATAACTTTTATGGACAGAATTTCTAGGCGCAGTCAAGGCGTTGAGGGGTTCCGGTTTGGTGACCGCAGGATTAGGTCTCTGCTTTTTGCAGATGATGTGGTCCTGATGGCTTCATCTGACCGGGATCTTCAGCTCTCGCTGGATCGGTTCGCAGCCGAGTGTGAAGCGACCGGAATGAGAATCAGCACCTCCAAGTCCGAGTCCATGGTTCTCGCCCGGAAAAGGGTGGAGTGCCATCTCCGGGTTGGGGAGGAGACCCTGCCCCAAGTGGAGGAGTTCAAGTACCTAGGAGTCTTGTTCACGAGTGAGGGAAGAGTGGATCGTGAGATCGACAGGCGGATCGGTGCGGCGTCTTCAGTAATGTGGACGTTGTACCGATCCGTTGTGGTGAAGAAGGAGCTGAGCCGGAAGGCAAAGCTCTCAATTTACCGGTCGATCTACGTTCCCATCCTCACCTATGGTCATGAGCTTTGGGTCATGACCGAAAGGATAAGATCACGGGTACAAGCGGCCGAAATGAGTTTCCTCCGCCGTGTGGCGGGTCCCTCCCTTAGAGATAGGGTGAGAAGCTCTGCCATCCGGGAGGAACTCAAAGTAAAGCCGCTGCTCCTTCACATCGAGAGGAGCCAGATGAGGTGGTTCGGGCTTCTGGTCAGGATGCCACCCGAACGCCTCCCTAGGGAGGTGTTTAGGGCACGTCCAACCGGTAGGAGGCCACGGGGAAGACCCAGGACACGTTGGGAAGACTATGTCTCCCGGCTGGCCTGGGAACGCCTCGGGATCCCCCGGGAAGAGCTAGACGAAGTGGGTGGGGAGAGGGAAGTCTGGGTTTCCCTGCTTAGGCTGTTGCCCCCGCGACCCGACCTCGGATAAGCGGAAGATGATGGATGGATGATGATGGATGGTACTATTCTAAATTAAAGGGAACCGCAAAAAAATCATTATTGGTTTTATTTTAACAAAGCATCTTAGGGTACAGTAAACATGTTTATTATTGCAAGTTTGCCCTTAAATGAAATAGTCTTTTATTAGTAAGCAAACAAAGACTCCTAATTTAACTGCTGACATATGCAGTAACATATTGTGTCATTTTCCATTCTATTATTTTGTCAATATTATAAAGGACAAGAGGTAGAAAATGTATTATTAACCTACTTGTTCATTTACTGTTAATATCTGCTTACTTTCTCTTTGAACATGTTCTATCCACACTTCTGTTAAAATGTAATTGTCACTTATTCTTCTGTTGTTTGATACTTTACATTAGTTTTGATGACACCAGTTAAGTGAAGTGAATTATATTTATATAGCGCTTTTTCTCTAGTGACTCAAAGCGCTTTACATAGTGAAACCCAATATCTAAGTTCCATTTAAACCAGTGTGGGTGGCACTGGGAGCAGGTGGGTAAAGTGTCTTGCCCAAGGACACAACGGCAGTGACTGGGATGGCGGAAGCAGGGATCGAACCTGCAACCCTCAAGTTGCTGGCACGGCCGCTCTACCAACCGAGCTATACCGCCCCAAATTTAGGTATCGATATCACGTAGTTACAGGATCATGCATTGGTCATATTCAAAGTCCTCATGTTTCCGGAATTCATAAACATAATATACATTTTTAAAAAATGAAAGAATATGTTGTGAGGCCAAAAAATATCGATGTAATCGTAGTATTATCGACTAGATACGCTACTGCAGTGGTCCCCAACCTTTTTTGTAGCTGCGGACTGGTGCACTAATTGCAAGCGTATCTTGTGTTTTTTAATGTTGATTTAATAAAAAAACAAAAAATAAACATACAAAAAAATAAAAATTATTTTGAAATTCTCCTGCGGCCCGGTACCAATCAAACCGCGGCCCGGTGGTTGGGGAGCACTGCGCTACTGTACTTGGTATCATTACAGTGGATGTCAGGTGTAGATCCACCAATTCAAAGTTAAAGTACCCATGTTTGTGGCAAAATTATTCTCTGTATTTGACCCATCACCCTTGAGGGAAGTCTTGTCTTGGTTTTACTGTCTTGTGATTTACGTGTTTTATTTTGAAAAGCTATCCTCCTGTTTCAGATCACGGGCACTTCCTCTTCTGTCACCAGTCTGACGTCATCCCTGACCCCTGATTGTTTCCACCTGTTTCCCATTATCCCCCATATCCTATTTAAGCTCACGCCTCCTCTTGTCCTGTGCCAGATCGTCTCGTGTTACGTGCCTTTCTAGCGTCTATGCCCATGTCCATGATTATCTCCTCTTTTTTTCCTGGTTTTCTTTTTTTGGATCAAGCAGTCTTATTGCTGTAAATTTGAGTTTACCTTTTTCCTCCTTTGAGCGCCCTTTGTTATACTTCGTCTACCTAATTGGTGAGTTTTTGTGTTTTCCAAATTTCGTGTTATTTGCCTCATTGATTGAGTGATTTTTGTTTATTCCTATTTAGTGTATATATATAGATCCTTTTTGTTTTTTCCTCCTGTTGGAGCGCTTTTGGTTATTTCTTACATTTATTCTACTTTTATTAGTGTTTTCTTAGATTACATATTCCTCCTATTTTTTGGAGTGATTTTGATTTACATTTTTCTCGGAATTATTTTCCGCGTATTTTGATTATTCTTGCAAAATACGTTTTGCTCTTGAGGTAAAAAGTCATTTCAAAATAAAAGCTTGATTTTTTTTAAACTTCCTCTCTGCATCTGGGTCCTCTCCTTATTCCGAGTCGTAACACTAGGAGGTGAGGGGAGCAGTGGGCAGCAGCGGTGGCAGCGCCCGGGAATCATTTTTGGTGATTTATCCCCCAATTCCCACCCTTGATGCTGAGTGCCAAACAGGAAGGTAATGGGTCCCATTTTTATAGTCTTTGGTATGACAATGACCGGTACTTTTTAGAGGCGGTATCATTCCGAACATGGTTATCGGTCCTGCTAGACACCGACCTCTATTTAATGATACAACTCTAACATTTGACAACTAAACAATTAAACAAGGCGACACGGTAAAGAATCTGGGTATTATCTTTGACCCAACTCTCTCCTTCGAGTCACACATTAAAAGCGTTACTAAAACGGCCTTCTTTCATCTCCGTAATATCGCTAAAATTCGCTCCATTCTGTCCACTAAAGAATCTGAGATCATTATCCATGCGTTTGTTACGTCTCGTCTCGATTACTGTAACGTATTATTTTCAGGTCTCCCCATGTCTAGCATTAAAAGATTACAGTTGGTACAAAATGCGGCTGCTAGACTTTTGACAAGAACAAGAAAGTTTGATCACATTACACCTGTACTGTATATACCTTTATATACATATATACATACATATATACCTGTACTGGCTCACCTGCACTGGCTTCCTGTGCACTTAAGATGTGACTTTAAGGTTTTACTACTTACATATAAAATACTACACGGTCTAGCTCCATCCTATCTTGCCGATTGTATTGTACCATATGTCCCGGCAAGAAATCTGCGTTCAAAGGACTCCGGCTTATTAGTGATTCCCAAGCCCAAAAAAAGTCTGCGGGCTATAGAGCGTTTTCATTTCGGGCTCCAGTACTCTGGAATGCCCTCCCGGTAAAAGTTCGAGATGCCACCTCAGTAGAAGCATTTAAGTCTCACCTTAAAACTCATTTGTATACTCTAGCCTTTAAATAGACTCCCTTTTTCGACCAGTTGATCTGCCGCTTCTTTTCTTTTTCTCCTATGTCCCACTCTCCCTTGTGGATCCGGTGGCCATGTACTGCTTGCCTGTGTATCGGCTGGGGACATCTCTGCGCTGCTGATCCGCCTCCGCTTGGGATGGTTTCCTGCTGGCTCCGCTGTGAAAGGGACTCTCGCTGCTGTGTTGGTACCGCTTTGGACTGGACTCTTGCGACTGTGTTGGATCCATTATGGATTGAACTTTCACAGTATCATGTTAGACCCGCTCGACATCCATTGCTTTCCTCCTCTCCAAGGTTCTCATAGTCATCATTGTCACCGACGTCAGACTGGGTGTGAGTTTTCCTTGCCCTTATGTGGGCCTACCGAGGATGTCGTAGTGGTTTGTGCAGCCCTTTGAGACACTAGTGATTTAGGGCTACATAAGTAAACATTGATTGATTGATTGATGGTTCATTAGTATCGCGATACTATACTAATACCGGTAATTCATTAGCATAATAATTAAATTCAATTGCTTTGATTGACAGCACAGTTTTAATGACCTCAAGATGTGTTAACCTATCATTTTTCATTCCATTTGAACAGAGTATTTGAAAATATTTGTCTGGTTCAGGGCTCATTTTTGTCGAGTATTTTAAATTGCTCTGAGTTCACTGCAGCTACAGGATCCTCATTTAAGAGTCAGGTCAAATAATGTTCACATGTGTGAGCCATAGATTGACTATTCAACATGCAAGCCTAAAAAACAGCTAATACAGACAAAAAATTGGGGTTTACTTTCAACAAGGTAAATGTAATTTCATTCCCCGGCAGCTTTCCTCAGGCTTAACGATCACAGCTTTAAATGTAGCCCCCCAGCTCAGTGTGACGTGATGAAGTAACTGGGTGTGGGTGAGGGAGGGAGAGAAGGTGCTGACCGTTGTCATGGCGATGCAAAAGCAGTGATGTAAGCAACGCGTGCACTACCCTGTGACATCCTGCAGCATGCAGGGATCAATGTACATTTTAAAACACACTCGCTGACCGCAACATTAAGTACGCCTGCTTAATGTAACGACATGTCATTTATACCCCCGTCTTTAAAAATGATTCCTTTGTAAAGATAATACAGTCCGAGAGGATTTAATGTGAATGCGTGTTTATTATTGTGATTATTTTGCAGAAACTGTGTTTCTAATATTTTGCCATGTTGTCATGTAGCTAAAAAATCAAAACAGATTTTTTCCCATTAGGTCGGGAACCTTTTTGGCTGGGAGAGCCATGAAAGCCAAATATTTTACTATGTATTTCCGTAAGAGCCATATAATATTTTTTCAGCACTGAATACAACTAAATGCCTGCATTTTTAAGTAAGACCAAACATTTTAAGAGTATAATTGTCACGTCTATGGGATCACGTTTTGTTTTGGTCATGTTCGGTTGTGTTTTTTTGACGATCAGTTACCATAGCAACTCATTAGTTTTCACCTTGTCCTCATGTCACGCCCCTGTCCTCATGTCTCACACCTGTTTGCACTAATCATGTCCATTATTTAAACCTGTAGTTGCTCGGTGGTCAGCCTGGCGACTTTATCTCTACTCCCTTCATGCCATGCCAGGTAAGTTTTATTTTCTTTTTTTATGTCAGTTATTGAGTTTAGTTTTTTTTGTCCATAGTCATGCCTTTGTGCTAAGTTTTGTTTCCTTGGTCAGTTTTGTACTTCCGCCATTGTGCGCGCCTTTTGTTTGCCTTTTTTTGGTTATAGTGTTAAAAATAAAGGATGTAATTACATTCACGTCTTGCTCGTGCCAACTTTCCTTTGCATTACGGAAAAACAAACTCCAAAGTCCACGCTGTGACAATAATAAGTATGTTCTTCTTTTTAATAACATTGTTTTTCTGTAGCTAACCAATAATGAATAAAATAGTTCTTACCATTAATGCGACTTCTGGAACAGGTGCGGTAGAAAAATGGATGAATGGGTTAAAATGCATGAGAATGTTTTATATGTTGAACGTTATTTTTAACACTGTGATTACCAGCGGAATTATTTATTACTTATCGCTGTGTTTTTCAGCCACTGTGCCGTGAGATACAGTCTGGTGTGTCGTGGGAGATTATGTCATTTCACCTAATTGGGTTAAAAATATTTTTTGCAAACCAGTAATTAGAATCCGCAAATGTGCCATTGTTGAGTGTCTGTGCTGTCTAGAACTCGGCAGAGTAACCGTGTAATACTCTTCCATATCAGTGGGTGGCAGCGGGTAGCTAATTGCTTTGTAGATGTCGGAAACACGGTTTGTTGTGATCAGTGACAAACCATGCAGCAGGCGGTGTGTAGGAAAAAAGGTATCCAACACTTAAATCAAAAATAAACCAAAGGCAAGTGCCGCTAGGGGCCAATAAGCATAATGAAACTTAAACTGAACTGGCTGCAAAGTAAACAAAAACAGAATGCTGGACGACAGCAAAGACTTACAGCGTGTGGAGCAGACGGTGTCCACAAAGTACATCCGTACATGGCATGACAATCGACAATGTACCCACAAAGAAGGAGTGCGTCCGCACACCTTAAATAGTCTTGATTGTGAAAACAAAGCAGGTAAGGGGAATAGCATTTAAGAAAGAGATGAAACTGCGACAGGAAAATACCAACAAAAGAGGAAAAGCCACCAAAATAGGAGCGCAAGACACACAGGAAAACACCAAAAAACTCAAAAGAAGTAGCACACCTACATTGAGACAAGAGTGATGTGATGCATGGTTGGTTATGGATTGAATTCATATCAAACATTTGCGAGAGCGACTTTTTATTGTCAGTATCGGCTGCTGAGTTTAATATTTTTAATGTTTTCTGCTGGTGGTGTGGCTTGGAATTTTTTCAATGAAAAAGATGTGCCTTGGCTCAGAAAAGGTTGAAAAACACCGACTTATTGTGTTAAGTAATGCCAGCTAAGATTTATCTGAGAACAAGATGCAGTCATCAAAAGAGCCACATCTGGCTCTAGAGCCATAGGTTCCCTACCCCTGCATTAGATTATGCAAGTGCACCAAATATTGAGGTTGTGTAGTATGCATGAACTAATAATATACCAACCTCCCTTCAGAGAACATAACACCGCCCAGTCTCCCCTACTCTCCAAAAACTGTTAACTCTATCAGAAAATCCTTTTGGTTTCTACCGTTGTCCCCTCAAGACTTCTTGGGAGACTCACCTTACACCTTGAAAGCACTGTTCTACTAATCCATGTTTCTCTCTACAATGACATTAATTATGTTGTATAATTAAGTACTGACCAGGTCATGTTTTGTTTTCTCCGGGAAGAGTTTTTGAAGCATATGAATGCAGAGCGCCCGGTTGTTGGGGATTTCTTGAGTGTACTGGGATAAGGTGAAAAGGAAGCGTAGGTGGTCGTCCGGACACCAACCACAAAATCTGGAAAAGGTACAAGCCATAGACCGTCATGAAAATAGTCACTGAAACATAAATCACATCGAAATAGACTTAGATTGTCGTTAAAAAAACATGTCCGTCATACCTGTCTGTTTTTTTCAGGTGTTCTTGAAGACTATTTAGCCGACTGTGGTATATTTCTGATAATGAATGGAAGGCCTGGATTAAAGACTCCTTCAGCTCAGGATAAGGACAGTCTGATTCCAAAACTTCAGTCGGGATGTTGTCTTTATTGACCAAATTATCGAAATTTGGCATAAATTTCTGCAGGGGACAGTGATGATCTTGGACACTTGTAGAAAGTCATGAGAACATAGGTGGTGAAGATTGAGGAAACAGTACCTCCAAACCAAGGCCTGTGATTTCCTCTTCTAAATCATAGTACTCCTCTTGAAGTTTCGCAGTTATAATATCTTGCTGGTCTTTCACAAAATTTACCTGTTATTAAACCAATATATTCATGTTAGGCAATGTTTTTTTTTTTTTAAAAAAGCAAGGTAAAATACAAACAAATACAGGATGAGGAGATTTCGCACACCGGGGCCAGGTGTAAAACAAAGAGCATACTCAAAAACTTGACATTGAATTTCAAACAAAACAATACGGCAAATATCAATATTATTGTCTCAACTATCAGCTACAGTGGGACAAAAAAGTATTTAGTCAGCCACCAATTGTGCAAGTTCTCCCACTTAAAATGATGACAGAGGTCTGTAATTTTCATCATAGGTACACTTCAACTGTGAGAGACAGAATGTGAAAAAAAATCAAGGAATTCACATTGTAGGAAATTTAAAGAATTTATTTGTAAATTATGGTGGAAAATAAGTATTTGGTCAACCATTCAAAGCTCTCACTGATGGAAGAAGGTTTAAGCTCAAAATCTCACGATACTTGGCCCCATTCATTCTTTCCTTAACACGGATCAATCGTCCTGTCCCCTTAGCAGAAAAACAACCCCAAAGCATGATGTCTCCACCCCCATGCTTCACAGTAGGTGTGGTGTTCTTGGGATGCAACTCAGTATTCTTCTTCCTCCAAACACGACAAGTTGAGTTTATACCAAAAAGTTCTATTTTGGTTTCATCTGACCACATGACATTCTCCCAATCCTCTGCTGTATCATCCATGTATCCATTTTGGTATAAACTCAACTTGTCGTGTTTGGAGGAAAAACAATACTGAGATGCATCCTAAGAACACCATACCTACTGTGAAGCATGGGGGTGGAAACATCATGCTTTGGGGCTGTTTTTCTGCTAAGGGGACAGGACGATTGATCCGTGTTAAGGAAAGAATGAATGGGGCCATGTATCGTGAGATTTTGAGCCAAAACCTCCTTCAATTAGTGAGAGCTTTGAATGGTTGACCAAATAATTATTTTCCAAGATAATTGACAAATAAATTCTTTAAAATTCCTGGATTTTTTTTTCACATTCTGTCTCTCACAGTTGAAGTGTACCTATGATGAAAATTACAGACCTCTGTCATCATTTTAAGTGGGAGAACTTGCACAATCGGTGGCTGACTAAATACTTTTTTGCCCCACTGTAAATACTGCACGATCCCACTTCTGACATCATCTAAAATACAACTCTTAGGAGTAGTAACCCCCATCCACATTTAAAACCCAACTAATTAACATGCACAAATCCCTTAACTTGGATTTGAACGCTAGTCTGTTGGCTGGAAAATGCTGTACAATGTCCAGGTCACTGAACAGTTACTATTTGGCATATACAGTAGGGTTGGGTATCAAGCATCGATAGTACCTGGGTCTTACATTCCGATTTTTCCGGAATTACCCACATTTTTTAACCTTGATTCCGATTTTCAATGCTCAGTCTGCCGACTGGAAGAAATAGCCTTCACAGAGGCTAGCAGCTCATACACCGTGTGGAGCCGCTCATCTAGTCAATAATCCTCCAGTGTGGAAAATAAAATGCAAAACAAAAGTGAAACTTTTGTGAAAGTGTACCCCTGTGATAACAAAATTCAAGTTTAAATGTGAAATATTGATATTTATACACTGCTTGAAAAGAGCCCTGTAAGAAATTCATAGTGCATTTTTGACCCTGCCTCTTAAAAGAATTGGAATCGAGAATCGTTGTGGACCGGAAACAAAATAAGGAACTACAATCGGAACTGCGATCGTCCAAATTTGAAGAATGCCCAACACTACTAAAAAACTTCGGTACTTTTCCTCATCTGGGTACGCTACAGATGCCTTCATGGGGAACTCTAAGGAGTAGTAACTGTTGGATTAATTGTAAATAAGTTATCTCATTTCTATTCAAATATGATTGTTTGCTTATGCATTGTGTTAGAGAAGCTGAAGAGAAACGAAACTTGGCGTTAGGTTGAACTCAGGTTGACCTAACAACCTCAAAGAGGAGTTTGCAGATGAGACAGAGCAACACAGGAAGTTACTCATCTTTTGTATTTGCATGTTATGTTCTGAACAAACAGTGGGGCAAAAAAGTGTTTAGTCAGCCACCAATTGTGCAAGTTCTCCCACTTAAAATGATGACAGAGGTCTGTAATTTTCATCATAGGTACACTTCAACTGTGAGAGACAGAATGTGAAAAAAAAATCCAGGAATTCCCATTGTGGGAATTTTAAAGAATTTATTTGTAAATTATGGTGGAAAATAAGTATTTGGTCAACCATTCAAAGCTCTCATTGATGGAAGGAGGTTTTGGCTCAAAATCTCACGATACATGGCCCCATTCATTCTTTCCTTAACACGGATCAATCGTCCTGTCCCCTTAACAGAAAAACAGCCCCAAAGCATGATGTTTCCACCCCCATGCTTCACAGTAGGTATGGTGTTCTTGGGATGCAACTCAGTATTCTTCTTCCTCCAAACACGACGAGTTGAGTTTGTACCAAAAAGTTCTATTTTGGTTTCATCTGACCACATGACATCCCCCCAATCCTCTGCTGTATCATCCATGTATCCATTTTGGTATAAACTCAACTCGTCGTGTTTGGAGGAAGAAGAATACTGAGTTGCATCCCAAGAACACCATACCTACTGTGAAGCATGGGGGTGGAAACATCATGCTTTGGGGCTGTTTTTCTGCTAAGGGGACAGGACTATTGATCCGTGTTAAGGAAAGAATGAATGGGGCCATGTATCGTGAGATTTTGAGCCAAAACCGGCTCCACACGGTGTATGAGCTGCTAGCCTCTGTGAACGCTTTTTCTTCCAGTCGGCAGACTGAGCATTGAAAATCAGAATCAAGGTTAAAAAATGTGGGTAATTCCGGAAGAATTGGAATGTAAGACCCAGGTACTATCGATGCTTGATACCCAACCCTACTGTATATGCCAAATAGTAACTGTTCAGTGACCTGGACATTGTACAGCATTTTCCAGCCAACAGACTAGCGTTCAAATCCAAGTTAAGGGATTTGTGCATGTTGATTAGTTGGGTTTTAAATGTGGTTGGGGGTTACTACTCCTAAGAGTTTTATTTTAGATGATGTCAGAAGTGGGATCGTGCAGTATTTACAGTGGGGCAAAAAATGATTTAGTCAGCTACCGATTGTTTAAGTTCTCCCACTTAAAATGATGACAGAGGTCTGTAATTTTCATCATAGGTACACTTCAACTGTGAGAGACAGAATGTGAAAAAAAAATCCAGGAATTCCCATTGTGGGAATTTTAAAGAATTTATTTGTAAATTATGGTGGAAAATAAGTATTTGGTCAACCATTCAAAGCTCTCATTGATGGAAGGAGGTTTTGGCTCAAAATCTCACGATACATGGCCCCATTCATTCTTTCCTTAACACGGATAAATAGTCCTGTCCCCTTAGCAGAAAAACAGCCCCAAAGCATGTTTCCACCCCCATGCTTCACAGTAGGTGTGGTGTTCTTGGGATGCAACTCAGTATTCTTCTTCCTCCAAACACGACGAGTTGAGTTTATACCAAAAAGTTCTATTTTGGTTTCATCTGACCACATGACATCCCCCCAATCCTCTGCTGTATCATCCATGTATCCATTTTGGTATAAACTCAACTGGTCGTGTTTGGAGGAAGAAGAATACTGAGTTGCATCCCAAGAACACCATACCTACTGTGAAGCATGGGGGTGGAAACATCATGCTTTGGGGCTGTTTTTCTGCTAAGGGGACAGGACGATTGATCCGTGTTAAGGAAAGAATGAATGGGGCCATGTATCGTGAGATTTTGAGCCAAAACCTCCTTCCATCAGTGAGAGCTTTGAATGGTCGACCAAATACTTTTTTTCCACCTTAATTTACAAATAAATTTTTTTAAATTCCTACAATGTGAATTCTGGATTTTTTTTTCACATTCTGTCTCTCACAGTTGAAGTGTACCTATGATGAAAATGACAGACCTCTGTCATCATTTTAAGTGAGAGAACTTGCACAATCGGTGGCTGACTAAATACTTTTTTGCCCCACTGTAGGTGCTATGTTTCCAACACTGTTGTAAATCCCCCTCCTCCCTTAGTGCAGCTGTGTTTTTGTGTATGTAATGCAGGGCCTCCCAAATGAATGAAAAAGGCGAGGGGAGTGGATCCTGTAACTGACAAACTTTCTCCGTTCACTCTCCTCGTACAAGAAAAGCAATCACAGGTTTGTCTTCTATTCTCTGTTTCTGTGTCTATATAATGTCTCATGGTATTTGACCCAGACATTAACCTTAGCTTAAATTGAAACCTGCGTTAATTGGGTTGACACCCTAGCACACCGTAGTGCTCACATGCCTCTTTTACGTAACAAATACCTGATGTTGCACTTGTTCCAAATTTGACGGAGTGGGGTTGAGCTGCCTTCCTTGGTCTTGTTCTTGATCCAGCCTGAAGCACAGGTCGCCCTTCAGCTGATAAAGTGGCTCCACGGTGCCCATTACAAATGCTTTCCGATCCCGCTCCAGGAACACCTCTTAAACACAAAACAGACTTTAAATGTTGGGCTGACATTACAAAAAGGCAGAATGATGTTCAGTCGCAACACATTTGTGGTTTACCGTAATCTTTAAGTGAAAAGATGGCAGTGTCTTCTATGCCAAATGGCCTGACATTTTCAATAAAATCGTGCAACTCATTCTCAGTCTTCACCCTAAGGATAAAACAACATAATTGATGTATTGTTAGTACTCGTAAGAACATAGTCTGAGATTTTTTTGGGGGGGGCATATTGAATATTTTTGCTCTAAATAAAAGATTTTCAAACATTAAAATGTTTAAAAGAACTTCAAATATCAATACTAGAGTAGTATTCGTCACGGCACAGGCGCACGTCTGTGCACATTCATCTGTGCGCACCTCCTAGAGCGCGCCACTCCGGCTGCAGCAAGTGGATTAACTTGACTGGCCTGCACAGAGTCCTGACCTGAACCCGATAGAACACCTTTGGGATGAATTAGAACGGAGACTGAGAGCCAGGCCTTCTCGACCGACATCAGTGTGTGATCTCACCAATGCGCTTTTGGAAGAATGGTGGAAAATTCCTATTAACACACTCCACGCAACCTTGTGGACAGCCTTTCCAGGAGAGTTGAAGCTGTAATAGCTACAAAATGTGGACTGACATAGGAATGGGATGGCACTTCAAGTTCATATGTGAGTCAAGGCAGGCGGCCAAAAAACCTTTGGCAAAATAATTTATGTCGCATTCCCTTAAACACTGCAAAGGGTGTCATTTGTTCTGCAAAATACAGACTAAAGATGGCTTGATGAACTTCAAATATCAATACTAGAGTAGTATTCGTCACGGCACAGGCGCACGTCTGTGCACATTCATCTGTGCGCGATACTGTGCGCACCTCCTAGAGCGCGCCACTCCGTCTGCAGCAAGTGGATTAACTTGACTGGCCTGCACAGAGTCCTGACCTAAACCCAATAGAACACTTTTGGGGATGAATTAGAACGGAGACTGAGAGCCAGGCCTTCTCGACCGACATCAATGTGTGATCTCACCAATGCGCTTTTGGAAAAATGGTGGAAAATTCTTATAAACACACTCCACGCAACCTTGTGGACAGCCTTTCCAGGAGAGTTGAAGCTGTAATAGCTACAGAATGTGGACCGACATATTGAACCTCAGGTGTTAGGAATGGGATGGCACTTCAAGTTCATATGTGAGTCAAGGCAGGTGGCCAAAAAACCTTTGGCAATATAGTTTATGTCGCATTCCCTTAAACACGGCAAAGGGTGTCATTTGTTCTGCAAAATACAGACTAAAGATGGCTTTATGAACTTCAAATATCAATACTAGAGTAGTATTTGTCACGGCACAGGCGCACGTCTGTGCACATTCATCTGTGCACGATACTGTGCGCACCTCCTAGAGCGCGCCACTCCGTCTGCAGCAAGTGGATTAACTTGACTGGCCTGCACAGAGTCCTGACCTGAACCCAATAGAACACTTTTGGGGATGAATTAGAACGGAGACTGAGAGCCAGGCCTTCTCGACCGACATCAGTGTGTGATCTCACCAATGCGCTTTTGGAAAAATGGTGGAAAATTCTTATAAACACACTCCACACAACCTTGTGGACAGCCTTTCCAGGAGAGTTGAAGCTGTAATAGCTACAAAATGTGGACCGACATAGGAATGGGATGGCACTTCAAGTTCATATGTGAGTCAAGGCAGGCGGCCAAAAAACCTTTGGCAATATAGTTTATGTTTATGTCGCATTCCCTTAAACACTGCAAAGGGTGTCATTTGTTCTGCAAAATACAGACTAAAGATGGCTTTACGGATGTTGGACACATCATTTGCGAGGCTATTTTCATTTGCTAGTGGGTGCATTAAATTGGGGGCATGATACCTCGATACTGCAGCTCGTATTACTGCTTGAAAACAGGCAACCAGTGATTAAAGTCACCACAAATACATGCATTTTACAAGGTAGCGTTGGTATCTGAGAATAATTATACTAAATATAGATCAATGCGTCACACACATCCACATATGACCGTGCTCATTATGGAGTCCTGTTGCCTGCGTACATCATTAACCTTGGGTGGCTTACACATGACATTACTGCACCTCGGGACAAGTGCTGCTTTTTTGTCGCTTCACAAGGCACTGAACTTTTTTTCTTATTTAATGTATTAACCAGTATCACTACAGTGTTATCAAGCTTTGTTGCACTCTTTCTTTTCCACTAAAGCTCTTAAATCACTGTCATCATTGCAAGTCAATACCTGAGATTCGTCCTATATTTTGCTTCCATTACTCCAGTCAGCCC
Organism: Nerophis ophidion; assembly: GCF_033978795.1. Taxonomy (NCBI): domain Eukaryota; kingdom Metazoa; phylum Chordata; class Actinopteri; order Syngnathiformes; family Syngnathidae; genus Nerophis; species Nerophis ophidion. Next base: position 4,190,958 of record NC_084629.1, read on the forward strand.
TTTGTCACCGATTCTGTTCATAACTTTTATGAACAGAATTTCTAGGCGCATTCAGGGCGTTGAGGGGATGCGGTTTGGTGGTTGCAGGATTGGATCTCTGCTTTTTGCAGATGATGTGGTCCTGATGGTTGCATCTGGCCAGGATCTTCAGCTCTCACTGGATCAGTTCGCAGCTGGGTGTGAAGCGACCGGGAAGGGAATCAGCACCTCCAAGTCCGGGTCCATGGTTCTCGCCCAGAAAAAGGGTGGAGTGCTATCTCCGGGTTGGGGAGGAGACCCTGCCCCAAGTGGAGGAGTTCAAGTACCTAGGAGTCTTGTTCACGAGTGAGGGAAGAGTGGATCGTGAGATGGACTGGCGGATCGGTGCGGCGTTTTCAGTAATGCGGACGCTGTATCGATCCGTTGTGGTGAAGAAGGAGCTGAGCCGGAAGGCAAAGCTCTCAATTTACCGGTCGATCTACGTTCCCATCCTCACCTATGGTCATGAGCTTTGGGTTATGATCGAAAGGACAAAATCACGGATACAAGCGGCCGAAATGAGCTTCCTCGGGACGGGGCTCTCCCTTAGAGATAGGGTGAGAAGCTCTGCCATCCGGTAGAAGCTCAAAGTAAAGCTCAAGTGCCAAATTAAATTAGATGGGGCCAGAGTTTGACACCCATGGTGCCATCTCCGGGTTGGGGAGGAGACCCTGCCCCAAGTGGAGGAGTTCAAGTACCTCGGAGTCTTGTTCACGAGTGAGGGAAGAGTGGATCGTGAGATGGACTGGCGGATCGGTGCGGCGTTTTCAGTAATGCGGACGCTGTATCGATCCGTTGTGGTGAAGGAGCTGAGCCGGAAGGCAAAGCTCTCAATTTACCGGTCGATCTACGTTCCCATCCTCACCTATACTCATGATCTTTGGGTTATGACCGAAAGGACAAAATCACGGGTACAAGCGGCCGAAATGAGTTTCCTCCGCCGGGTGGCGGGGCTCTCCCTTAGAGATAGGGTGAGGGGCTCTGTCATCCAGTAGAAGCTCAAAGTAAAGCTGTTGTTCCTCCATTTGAGGTGGTTCAGGCATCTGGTCAGGATGCCACCCGAACACCTCCTTAGGGTGGTGTTTAGGGCACGTCCGACCGGTAGGAGGACTATGTCTGCCGGCTGGCCTGGGAATGCCTCGGGATCCCCCGGGAAGAGCTGTACAGGGTGGCTAGGGAGAGGTAAGTCTGGGAATCCCTGCTTAGGCTGCTGCCTCCGCGACCCGTCCTCGGATAAGCGGAAGAAGATGGATAAACGGATGGATACTCCAGTCCTGTCGCTTACGGTTGCTATTTTTTCGCCCATTTTTTCACCCTATTTTTGTCAGACTGAGCCCCCTGTCTGCGCACAATGGGGCCTAAGTGGGAAACTTAAGTGTAATAGCACAGTCAGACAAACTGCATCAGATAATGACTGGGCGTATTAGGGTTCTCTTACTCTGCTTTTTGCAGCCTGGGGCACTCTTTGCTCCACACCTGCCTGTGTTGGCGTAATATGTCACACTCCTTAATTTCCTTGGCCACACATCGGGTCCTCTTCACCTATAAGAGACAGATAAATACACAGCAGGATTAAACACAGCTATGGAACCGCCGTATGGACTGGAAAATATGGTGAGGTCGCTCTTACCCGCACTTTATACATGACATGAATTATGTCTGAAGATAATTTTCTTTAGGTCGAATCGTTATGTGGTTTAATTAATAACGCCCTGAGACAAATTCATTAATGTATGCCATTTCAAAAGCATTACAGCTGTATTTAATTACCCACCACCTTTTCTAACCTAACATACCATGCCTCCAATCCAGGTTAGTGTTAGGCTTTGGTGATCATGCATATCGAGATTCATGAAATGTAATATTGTCAGAACGTGGATTGTTTTCCCGAAATGCAAAGGAACTGGATCGGACAAGGCGTGAAGGTAAAGACATGTTTAATCTATTACTATGAAAAAGTGCAAACAAAAGGCGCGCTTAAGGCGCAGAACAAACTTGGCTAAGAAAACAAAAACTAGCACAAAGGCAGAACTATGGACATAAAAACAAAAGACACTAACTGTGGTATTAATTAAAAAAAAAACGTAATTGTGGTGACATGAGCAGGGCAGCATGAACTATGACACGAAACAGGTATGAAACAGAGTGTCGAGTACAGAGTACAATGACGCCAAGCCGACTGCCTGGCAACTACAAGCTTAAATAATAGTGACATGATTATTGAGTCCAAACAAATCAGGTGCGTGAGTCCAAGTGAATCAGGTGAACTAATTGGTTGTCATGGTAACCAAACAAGGGAGCGTAAACAGGAACTAAAAATAATCTTAAACCAACAGAACATAATTAAACAAAATGTAATCACAAATACATGACAAATATTGCTTACAGAGTATGTCTAATGTGCATGAGTCATATAATCATGGAGTAAAGGCTGGATGAATATAAATGTTTAATTCAATTACATTTGTTTTTAATTAAAGACTTATTTCACAGTCCTGTCATTGCAGTAATTTATTTGCCTGTATCAGATAATTGGACATTAAGGTTTTACGCAATTAAACAAGCAATTTCATACCCTAAAGTAACACTTAACGGTGTTAACCTATGACATATGAAGTAATTTATAGTTTTGTTTACTACACAGTTTAAAAAAAATGACACATCCTAAAATTCTTAAACATTTTTCACCAAGTACCACCTCAGAAAACACTTGTCTTTCCAAGTACCACAACAATGACCAACATTAAAATACGGTAGCGTAGTAGGCCTAAGTATTCCTTAATAAAAAGGCAGAGGTTTGATTTAACAAGTATATTTAAAATGTTGGCCGCTGTAACATTACACATATTTTGAACAGTATAGGAATATAGCAAAATACAACACTATTTCAATCAAGTGATTCTTTCGCGTACCACTAGATGAAGCTTGTGTACCAGTTTGAGAATTACTGCTATTCCTGTGCACTTAAGATGTGACTTTAAGGTTTTACTACTTACGTATAAAATACTACACGGTCTAGCTCCAGCCTATCTTGCCGATTGTATTGTACCATATGTCCCGGCAAGAAATCTGCGTTCAAAAGACTCCGGCTTATTAGTGATTCCCAAAGCCCAAAAAAAGTCTGCGGGCTATAGAGCGTTTTCCGTTCGGGCTCCAGTACTCTGGAATGCCCTCCCGGTAACAGTTCGAGATGCTACCTCAGTAGAAGCATTTAGGTCTCACCTTAAAACTCATCTGTATACTCTAGCCTTTAAATAGACCTCCTTTTTAGACAAGTTGATCTGCCGCTTCTTTTCTTTTTTCTCCTATGTCCCCCCTTTAAGAATAAACTAAAAGGAGAAGTATTGCGTAAAGAGATTATTTTAGATTGTACCTAATGTCATGACTGTTTTTATTGACTATTGAGTATTTTATTGATTATGGGATAAGCAGCAGAAAATGGATGGATGATACTTTTTCGTCACTTATTGTTTGTCTTTGGTACACTAATGTGTTTTAGGCCATTGGTTCTTTGTTTTATTTTTGCAAAAATGTATACAGTATCTCTTTTTATATTGCTATTTTTATCTTTGGTATGAAAATTATTATGTAACAACATCTATTAGTATTTTTGGGTTCTTTGTTGTTGCTATTTTTGTATTATGACAATTTATTATTGGATCATGTTGTACTGCATTTTAATCGTTTGTTCTGTGGTTGTGTGATGTTTTTTGCCTGGACCCCAGGAAGAATAGTCTCCACTGCGGTGTAGACTAATGGGGATCCTTAATAAACTAAACTAAACTAAACTAAACCCTCCCTTGTGGAGGGGGTCCGGTCCGATGACCATGGATGAAGTACTGGTTGTCCAGAGGCGCTCGTCGGGACCCAGGATGGACCGCTCGCCTGTGTATCGGTTGGGGACATCTCTACGCTGCTGATCCGCCTCCGCTTGGGATGGTTTCCTGTGGACGGGACTCTCGCTGCGGTCTTGGATCCGCTTGAACTGAACTCTCGCGGCTGTGTTGGAGCCACTATGGATTGAACTTTCACAGTATCATGTTAGACCCGCTCGACATCCATTGCTTTCGGTCCCCTAGAGGGGGGGGGTTGCCCACATCTGAGGTCCTCTCCAAGGTTTCTCATAGTCAGCATTGTCACTGGCGTCCCACTGGATGTGAATTCTCCCTGCCCACTGGGTGTGAGTTTTCCTTGCCCTTTTGTGGGTTCTTCCGAGGATGTTGTAGTCGTAATGATTTGTGCAGTCCTTTGAGACATTTGTGAGCTGGGGCTATATAAATAATCATTGATTGATTGATTGATTGAAGGACAAGTTCCTACATTTGTGTATAAGTATATTACTACATATAATCAATAATGTACTGACATGTGCTTTTTTTTTTTTTTTTTGCTAACCTTCAATACATTTATTTTAAAGTTAAGCTGAAATTAGTCTGAAGTTGAGGTGTGAATAAAAAATTCAAAAATAATAATAATTTTGTCAAACTTCTGCGCCTACTCTAAAGTATTCTGGTGCCTTCTAGGAAAGGCCCACCTCATTCAATACAAGCACTTAGGACATTGTATGTACATATAGTACCCAATACGTTGCACAGTATCCATCCATTATCTACCGCTTATTCACTTTGGGCTCGTGGGGGGCACTGGTGCCTATCTCAGCTACAATCGGGCGGAAGGCGGGTTACACCCTGGACAAGTCGCCAACTCAGTAATTGAAAATGTGAAAACGGGTAAAAAAAAAGGGAAATTCATTTAAAGAGGCTGTTTGCAACCTTTACAGAGATGCCTAGAATGTGTTATCTTTCCAGACAGGTTTTTTTTTTGTTTTAATTAGGGCTATCTGCCTGTAAAGATTTTCACAGTCGAATCTGATTCTGATTGCCCATTGTTGACGAGCAGTCGAATCTGTCTTTTTATTTTCTTCTAAGAGAAACAAACAAATGGTAATATGTAGCAGGTGTCAGTAAGGTGGTTTTTTTCAGTCTTCTATTAAAAGTGAACAAAACAAAAGACCTCATTTGCGACTATCCACCTCAAAAAAGGCAAAGTCACAGTTTGTGAGGACCTTGCCTCTAGTGCGAAGTGCCAAGAAGACATCAAACTAGACTAAATAAATGATAAATGGGTTGTACTTGTACAGCGCTTTTCTACCTTCAAGGTACTCAAAGCGCTTTGACACTACTTCCACACTTCCACATTTACCCATTCACACACACATTCACACACTGATGGAGGGAGCTGCCATGCAAGGCGCCAACCAGCACCCATCAGGAGCAAGGGTGAAGTGTCTTGCTCAGGACACAACGGACGTGACGAGGTCGGTACTAGGTGGGAATTGAACCAGGGCCCCTCGGGTTGCGCACGGCCACTCTCCCACTGCGCCACGCCGTAATAGAGAACTATAAAGTCGTAACAACATTTCTGTACATAAACCAACAGAAGGATCATTACCTTTGCAAAATGAAAGCTACACCTCTGTAGATTTCACGGTTTTTGGATCTGTGGAAGGCCTTTGACACAATAGACCAGTAAGGTTCTTAACCTTGTTGGCGGTACTGAACCCCACCAGTTTCATATGCTCATTCACCGAACCCTCCTTTTTTTTTCAAATTCAAGACAAAGTTATATGTTTTTGATAACACTTTAGTATGGGTAACATATTCTAAGTAACAAGGACTTAATTTAGAGTTTATTGGACACTCAGAGAACATAGTCTAAGTAACAAAGACTTCATTTAGAGTTACCGTATTTGGTTAGGGTTAGGGTTATAATAAACACATGCCGAATAAGGCATTAATAAGTACTTAATGACTAGTTAAGAGCCAATATGTTACTAATTTGCATGTTAATAAGCAACTAATTGAAACTTCAACACTTCAACACTTTACTAATACCCTCCTCCATTCACATCCCATCTCCCCGGATTATAAACAACTCAAATATACTTCTGTGTATATACTTGTTCTTATGCTATGTGAACTCACTATGTTCTCTGCTGGCTGTACATATCCTACTAAATAAGACCTACACTGTTTCAATGTCCACATTTCTCTGTTGATGCAATTGTTGATGACTGAAGTTCTGATATCAACCAAAGCTCCTCATTGATTGTAAATAATGTAAATAATTCAATGTACATACTATGATGATTAACTTGTGTGATGACTGTATTATGTTGATAGTATATATTTGTACCATGAATTGATTAACGTGGACCCCGACTTAAACAAGTTGAAAAACTTATTCGGGTGTTACCATTTAGTGGTCAATTGTACGGAATATGTACTGTACTGTGCAAACTACTAATAAAAGTATCAATCAATCAATGGTGAATATGTGTTCCCCATACTAAAGTGTTACCATGTTTTTTACTGGTGCACAAAATGAACCGTGCATGAACATCACCTTGTTCAAAGAACAAAACCAACACAGTGCATAAACTCACAAGAAATTACACACCTGCAAATCAGTCTGACTTCTGCTATTTCCATATCTGTAATAAGCCGATAGGGAGAAGTTTTTATCTCCACGAGGAGTCGGGTGTGTTTTGACCTCCGCCGAACCCCTGAGCCCGACTCACCGAAACCCTAGGGTTCGATCGAACCCAGGTTAAGAACCACTGCAATAGACTTTGAGATCTTATTGTATAATCTATACCACTATGGTGTCCGAGGGCTACCTCTCGATTGGTTCCGTTCTTACCTATACGGAAGGCAACAATGTGTATGCGTCAATGATCACAATTCACCAAGTATGACCGGAAACTATGGGGTTCCCCAGGGATCCATCTCGGGGCCTCTCCTTTTCATCCTAAACATAAATGATTTCGTAAACTCCTCCAAAACTTTTCATAAAATAATTTTCGATACAAATTTGCTTACCTCACAGGAGCCTACTCTATCTACAAAAACTGTCAATTCAGAGCTTGTAAAAGTGGATTCCTGGTTCAAATGCAATAAGTTCTCACTTAATCTTAATAAAACTAATTTTATTTGATTTTGTTCTAATAAAAAATGGACAAATGCTGAGCACTGCCATATCAGCATCAATGGGCAGGAAATACAGAGAGTGAACTCCACAAAATTCCTAGGGGTCGTCATTGACGAATACCTCAATTTCAAATGTCACATTAGCCATCTGTTAAAAAAATATCCAAATATGTTGGCCTGTTCTTTCCATTTTGTTATTATCTACCTCTTTATGCGCTACTTACTCTATACAAAACTCTATTTGAACCACATCTAAACTACTGTAAGGTAGTGGCATCATCATCCTGGATGATGCCAGTCACCCTCTGCATAGTGTTATCAGTAGCCAGAGGAGCCTGTTCAGTGCTAGACTGCTTCATCCCAAGTGCAGGACTAATAGACTCAAGAACTCCTTTGTCCCACACGCCATTAGACTGTACAACTCCTCTCTGGGACAGGGGGCGGGGGGTACTAGGATGACAGGGGATGCAAAACAATGACAGTGCAATACGTTTTCATAACATGGTCACTACTGCCTACTTTGTCTTGTTATATTCTTATTTTACTGTTATATTGTTATTCCCATTGTTTTTATTCTTTTTGTAATATTTCTCTATTTTGTTTCCATTTAAACCCCCATTATTTACTTTTTACTTTTTTCTTTAAATTGATCTAAACTCTGTACACTGCTGCTGGAATTTTAATTTTCCTGAAGGAACTCTCCTGAAGGAATCAATAAAGTACTATCTATCTATCTATCTATCTATCTATCTATCTAGGTAATCTGGTGTAACACCTTCCTTAGCTACCGTCACAAATTAGAATCCATGCAAAAGAAAATCATACGGGCCCTGTCATGGTCCAAGTTTAATGCCCCCACTCGACATAAATTCCAAAATTATCATCTCTTAAGACTGACAGAGTTCAATATTTATCACAATGCATGTCTAACCTATCAAGTCAACCCACAGGCTGAATCTCAGGCTCTGTAGCGTGGTTCCTATCTATCGTCCCCAGCATGCCCACAGCACTCGTAACTCTGACCTGATATCAGGTAAACATCGTCTGCCGGCTTGTACTGCTTGAAGTGTTGTATGCAGGGGACCAAAGATTTGGAACGGGCTTGATGAGAGCCTTAGGATGCTGTATTCATTCTCCAACTTCAAACAGAAACTGAAATCTTTGTTACGTTGGGAACGCATTGTGGATGCGCGTGGTGTCACCCCAAGATGCGCGAGGACCAGACAGGCAGGAATAGCAGGTAAGAGCGTGGTTTAATATAAACATGATAAAATAACACTGGTACAAAACAGCAAAGAAAAGCACGTGCCTACGCACGGGAAGCTAATGCTAAACTTAGCATGCAGTCCAAAATGTCCAAGAGGCGTGCAGAGCGCACGGAAGCTAAGAATCTACTTAGCAAAGGGTACAAGAAATGAGGAAATGCCAACGTGACTGTTGCTTACCGTAAAACAAACCATCAAGGAAGAACTGAGGTCGAAAACAGACTTAAATACTAAAGTAACAATTACCAACAGGTGTGCGTAAGGAAACAAGTAACAGGTGAACAAATCAAGTAAACAGCAAACAAGGAAGTGCACACACAAACCCAGCACCGGAAGAGTCCAAAACAATCAAAAAACCGAAGAGGACTCAAAAACCAGACTAAGGATGTGATCCGGGAAGCGGATCTCAACAATCTTACCTATTAGCCCCCTATCTCTAATGCCTCATATGGGTTAGACTACTGTTGGGTTGTGCGTGAATGTAAGTATGTATGTGTATGCTTGCTTTAGTACTCCTATTTTGTGTTTGTCGTATAGCGTTTTTGTGTCTGCCACCAGGTTTCAGTATTCCATGCTTATACTGTCCTCTGGACCCCCTGCCAAAAGCTTCTTCTTGCTTATTTGGCGGACCCTTTCACTTTTTGTTTTGTTGTTGGCATCCGTAAGTCTCGGAAGACAATGGATTGGCACCCCTTGGATATGTTTTAGACTTAGACTTTAGACTTCCTTTTTATTGTCATTCAAATTTGAACTTTATAGTACAAATACTGTAACGTATTATTTTCGGGTCTCCCCATGTCTAGCATTAAAAGATTACAGTTGGTACAAAATGCGGCTGCTAGACTTTTGACAAGAACAAGAAAGTTTGATCATATTACGCCTGTACTGTATATACCTTTATATACATATATACATACATATATACCTATACTGTATATACCTTTATATACATATATACATACATATATACCTGTACTGTATATACCTTTATATACATATATACATACATATATACCTATACTGTATATACCTTTATATACATATATACATACATATATACCTGTACTGTATATACCTTTATATACATATATACATACATATATACCTATACTGTATATACCTTTATATACATATATGCATACATATATACCTATACTGTATATACCTTCATATACATATATACATACATATATACCTATACTGTATATACCTTTATATACATATATACATACATATATACCTATACTGTATATACCTTTATATACATATATACATACATATATACCTGTACTGGCTCACCTGCACTGGCTTCCTGTGCACTTAAGATGTGACTTTAAGGTTTTACTACTTACGTATAAAATACTACACGGTCTAGCTCCATCCTATCTTGCCGATTGTATTGTACCATATGTCCCGGCAAGAAATCTGCGTTCAAAGGACTCCGGCTTATTAGTGATTCCCAAAGCCCAAAAAAAGTCTGCGGGCTGTAGAGCTTTTTCATTTCGGGCTCCAGTACTCTGGAATGCCCTCCCGGTAACAGTTCGAGATGCCACCTCAGTAGAAGCATTTAAGTCTCACCTTAAAACTCATTTGTATAATCTAGCCTTTAAATAGACTCCCTTTTTAGACCAGTTGATCTGCCGTTTCTTTTCTTTTCTTCTATGTCCCACTCTCCTTTGTGGAGGGGGTCCGGTCCGATCCGGTGGCCATGTACTGCTTGCCTGTGTATCGGCTGGGGACATCTCTGCGCTGCTGATCCGCCTCCGCTTGGGATGGTTTCCTGCTGGCTCCGCTGTGAACGGGACTCTCGCTGCTGTGTTGGATCCGCTTTGGACTGGACTCTCGCGACTGTGTTGGATCCATTATGGATTGGACTTTCACAGTATCATGTTAGACCCGCTCGACATCCATTGCTTTCCTCCTCTCCAAGGTTCTCATAGTCATCATTGTCACCGACGTCCCACTGGGTCATTATTGTCACCGATGTCCCACTGGGTGTGAGTTTTCCTTGCCCTTATGTGGGCCTACCGAGGATGTCGTAGTAGTTTGTGCGGCCCTTTGAGACACTAGTGATTTAGGGCTATATAAGTAAACATTGATTGATTGATTGAAATAAGAATGAAATTTGGTTGCATTAGCTCTTGGTAGTGCAGGATAAAAAAAAGCAATAAAGGTGCATATATAAATAAATATATTACTGTACAGATAAATATATTGCACTTTTGCATATGCATCCAGGTTTATGGATGTATGTTATATTGTCTTTTTTATTCCAGCGAGTTAATCCATTTTTGGGGGGAGTTGAGGGGATAATTTAATTATGATGTGTTCAAGAGTATTACGGCCTGAGGGAAGAAGCTGTTATAGAACCTGGAGGTTCTGCTTCGGAGGCTGCGGAACCTCTTCCTAGAGTACAGCAGTGAAAACAGTCCTTGGTGGGGGTGGGAGGAGTCTTTGCAGATTTTCTGAGCCCTGGTCAGGCAGCGGCTTTTTGCGATCTCCTGGATAAGAGGAAGAGGAGTCCTGATAATCTTTTCCGCCGTCCTCACCACTCTCTGGAGAGACTTTTACTGTAGTTCAGTGGTGTCAAACTCAAATACAGAGTGGGCCAAAATTTAAAACTGAACAAAGCCGCGGGCCGAGGTTGAGCAAATTAACCCTTTAATAGGGACTCAAACAAGTTTTGCATTGAATATTGACCAAGCAAGGCTTATATAACTTTATAGTGACATGCAAAATCCAGTTTCAATTAATATTAATTAAAAAATATCAATGGCATATCAAATTAAATAAAAACACAAATTTAAGGCCTTTTTTCGGCGGCGGCTTTGAGTTGGGGCGGGGTTTGGTGGTAGCGGGGGTGTATATTGTAGCGTCCCGGAAGAATTAGTGATGCAAGGGGTTCTGGGTACTTGTGTTTATGTTGTGTTACGGTGCGGATGTTCTCCCGAAATGTGTTTGTCATTCTTGTTTGCTGTGGGTTCACAGTGTGGGGCATATTTGTAACAGTATTAACCTTGTTTATACGGCCACCCTCAGTGTGACCTGTATGGCTGTTGACCAAGTATGCCTTGCATACACTTGTGTGTGTGTATGAGCCGCATATATTATATGAGTGGGCCGGCACGCTGTTTGTATGGAAGAAAAGCGGACGTGGCGACATGTAGAGAACGCCAAAAGCAGTGCTTTTACGGCCCGCCCCTAATATTATTGTCCGGGTGGAAATCGGGAGAAATTCGGGGGTGGGGGGGCACTGAACTTCGGGAGTCTCCCGGGAAAATTGGGAGAGTTGACGAGTATGAGTATTAGCACTGAATGTGGTCTTACAGCGGCGGGCCAGCTCTAATATTAATTTGATATTGCCTCAAGGGCCAAATGAAATTACACGGCGGGCCAAATTTGGCCCGCGGGCCAGAGTTTGACACCCATGCTGTAGTTGGTCATGCAGCATCTGTACAGACCCACACGGGAGTGACAGTCTCTGTTGCACTTGGTGCATTTGTAGGTCGAGTCAGCTACAGGGTGTAGTTGCTTGCTGTTTCTCTGGGCTCTCTTCTCATCTGCAAGCTGGCGGAGTTTTGCCTCACCAGCTTTCAGTCCAGTGTTCACAATGTGTCTCCAGCTGGATCTGTCCTGAACAAGCTCTTCCCAGGTGTTACAGGTCCATGTCGAGCGCTTTCAGGTCACGCTTGCAGACATCCTTGAAGCGGAGATGTGGCCGCCCCGTTGTCCTCTTGCTGGAGGCAAGCTCTGCGTAGAGCATGGGTGTCAAACTCTGGCCCGCGGGCCAAATTTGTAATTTCATTTGGCCCTTGAGGCAATAATAAATTAACATTAGAGCTGGCCCGCCGGTGTTATACAGTGGCGGTGCCGCTGTATCACCGCATTCAACGCTAATTCTCATACTTGCCAACCCTCATGATTTTTCAAGGAGAATCCCGAATTTCAGTGCCCCCCCCCCCGAAAATCTCCCGGGGCAACCATTCTCCCAAACTTTCACCCGGACAACAATATTGGGGGCGTGCCTTAAAGGTACTGCTTTTAGCATCCTCTAAAACCTGTCTTCACGTCCGCTTTTCCTCCATACAAACAGCGTGCCGGCCCATTCACGTAATATATGGGGCTTCTACACACACAAGTGAATGCAACGCATACTTGGTCAACACCCATGCAGGTCACACTGAGGGTGGCCGTATAAACAACTTTAACACTGTTACAGCACACTGTGAACCCACACCAAACAAGAATGACAAACACATTTGTTACATCTGCACCGTAACACAATACAAACACAACAGAAGAAATACCCAGCACTAACTCTTCCGGGACGCTACAATATACACCCCCGCTACCAACAAAACTCGATTTTGCATGTCGCTATAAAGTTATATAAGCCTTGCTTGTTCAATATTCAATGCAAAACTTGTTCGGGTCCCTATTAAAAGGTTAAGTTGTTCAACTTTGGCCCGCGGCTTTGTTTAGTTTAGAATTTTGGCCCACTCTGTGTTTGAGTTTGACACCCCTGGCGTAGAGGATGTCTTTGGGGTTTCGGCCATTGTCCATTCGACGCACATGGCCCAGCCATCGAAGGCGACGCTGACGAAGGAAAGTGACCATGCTGGGAATATTGGCTTGCATCAACAACTCGTTGTTTGTCACACGATCACTTCATGTAATCCCGAGTATGCGACGGAGGCAGCGCATGTGGAAGGAACTTAGTCCCTTCTTCTGCAAGGAGTACAGAGTCCAGGATTCGCTGGCGTACAAGAGAGTACTTAGCGCGCAGGCATGATAAACAGCAATCTCGGTGGTTATTGTCAGCATGCTGTTGTTCCACAGTCTTTGCGACAACCTGGCCAAGGTTGTGGATGCCTTGTCGATCCTTTTGTTGATCTCTGCTTCCAGTGAGAGGTTGTCAGTGGTGGTGGAGCCAAGGTATGTGAACTTCTAGTTGATAGTCGTTGATGGTGATACAGGGTGGTTCACCATCTTGGGCCATCACATTTGGCCCAAGATTTGGCCCTTTCACTTACCACCATCCAAAAAAAGGATATTCACAACTGTTGCAACTGTAATATGGTATTGTGAATAATAAACTTGAAACTTGTAGGAGGTGGTGTGTCGGACCGACAAGCAATTTTTAGCAATAGTAATTGACATTGAAAACCCATCCATCCATCTTTATAAACCCGGAGGGAACCCATGCAGATACAGAGAGATCATGCAAACTCCACACAGAAAGACCCCAAGCCGAAAATCGCACCCAAGGCCTTCTTTTTGTGAGGCACACGCACTAACCCCTGTTCCACCGTGCTGCCCACTAATAGTAAATAATAGGGGTGTGGGGAAAAAATCGATTCGAATTTGAATCGCGATTTTCACGTTGTGCGATTCAGAATCGATTCTCATTTTTGAAAAATCGATTTTTTTTTTTATCAATCCAACAAAACACTACACAGCAATACCATAACAACGCAATCCAATTCCAAAACCAAACCTGTCCCAGCAACTGCAATAAACAGAACAATTGAGAAGACACAAACACGACACAGAACAAACCAAAAGTAGAAAAACAAAAATGAATATTATCAACAACAGCATCAATATTAGTTATAATTTCAGCATAGCAGTGATTAAAAATCCCTCATTGACATTATCATTAAACATTTATGAAAATAAAAATAAAAAGAACCATAGTGTCACAGTGGGTTATACACTGTGTCCGATATTTTCACAAAGATAAAATAAGTCACATTTTTGGTTCGTTTAATAGTTAAAACCAATTTACATTATTGCAATCAGTTGATAAAACACTGTCCTTTACAATTATAAAAGCTTTTAAAAAAAAATCTACAACTCTGCTATCATGTCAGCAGACTGGGGTATAGATCCTGCTGAAATCCTATGTATTGAATGAATACAGAATCATTTTGAATCGGAAAAATATCGTTTTTGAATCGAGAATCGCGTTGAATCGAAAAAATCGATTTATAATCGAATCGCGACCCCAAGAATCGAGATTGAATGGAATCGTGGGACACCAAAAGATTCGCAGCCCTAGTAAATAACATATAAGCCAGTCGGTGGTGTTTTTGTTGTAATTTACATTTGATAAATTTGCAAACAGGCTTCACGGTGGCAGAGGGGTTAGTGCGTCTGCCTCACAATAAGAAGTTCCTGCAGTACTGGGTTCAAATCCAGGCTCGGGATCTTTCTGTGTGAAGTTTGCATGTTCTCCCCATAATTGCGTGGGTTCCCTCCGGGGTGTTTTAGCTCGGTTGGTAGAGCGGCCGTGCCAGCAACTTGAGGGTTGCAGGTTCGATTCCCGCTTCCGCCATCCTAGTCACTGCCGTTGTGTCCTTGGGCAAGACACTTTACCCACCTGCTCCCAGTGCCACCCACACTGGTTTGAGTGTAACTTAGATATTGGGTTTCACTATGTAAAGCGCTTTGAGTCACTAGAGAAAAAGTGCTATATGAATATAATTCATTTCAATTAATTTAATTACTCCGGCTTCCTCCCACTTCCAAAGACATGCACCTGGGGATAGGTTGATTGGCAACACTAAATTGGCCCTAGTGTGTGAATGTTGTCTGTCTATCTGTGTTGGCCCTGCGATGAGGTGGCGACTTGTCCAGGGTGTACCCCGCCTTCCGCCCGATTGTAGCTGAGATAGGCGCCAGCGCCCCCCGCGACCCCAAAAGGGAATAAGCGGTAGAAAATGGATGGATGGAAATTTGCAAACAGCCCTTTTAATTTATGGTTATAGTTGCAAAATTTGAATAAAACATGTAGATACACTTGTTCTGCACCTCTGAACAGCTGCTGTTCCGGATACATTCTAATCAAGAGGCGAAACGTCCAAAATGGTAAAGCTAAAAAGGCTAAAGTGACACCGTGCTGAAGGCAAAACATGGTGATTTATTTACCCTCCATCATGTCCCCCGTGGGAGATATGCAAGAAAGCCGGCCTGCCGTTCTGTCAGAAGGCAGAATGTGAACATGGCCTGTCTTATCTAGGTTATGCAGAGAGCAGGGTTGGAAAGGGCCACCGACAACTTTAAGGATACTTTTTTTTTTTTTTTTAAACAGAGGGCTCCTGACGCTGTCTAGCAATTAAAACACTGCAGGTTGGACAGCCTAATCTCTTTTGGCCACAAGCACATACGTTTCCCTCAGCTGTGAGTCAAACTTCAAACACCTATAATAGACCCCAGGCCGTCTGATGAATATTGATTGAGTCGGGCGTTGTGTTATGTGTGGTAGTCATATTGCGGCCCCCTTTTCAACCTCCAGTGATTAATGCCAGTTTGATTGTCTTAATAAGAATCCTCTGTGGTAACCTATACTAGAGGAGCAAACCAATCAGCCCCCTTTGTAATTGGAAATATCAAAATACCTCTGCTTTTTCACAACTTTATCGTTTGGGCTGTGAAGTCAGAAATCTATTTTCTGACCACTGATGACAAGCAGACAAGCCGATCAGAAGGTAACCGCACAAATAAATATGTTATGGCACAATAAACAGAAACATATTACAAACAAACGGCAGTGGTATTTTAATATTTCCAATGACAACGGGTGCCAGCTTAGCGCTGGTAAATTACACTGGTGGTCATTTGGAAAGTTTGTACAATCGAAAAAACTAGTGATTACTGTGTAAACAACATCACATGTAACAGGTAGTGATGGGTAGGACATAAACAGCCTATGTGGTCGTCTAGGGCAGTGGTCCCCAAATATTTCCATCCATCTTCTTCCGCTTATCCGAGGTCGGGTCGCGGGGGCAACAGCCTAAGCAGGGAAACCCAGACTTCCCTTTCCCCAGCCACTTCGTCTAGCTCTTCCCGGGGGATCCCGAGGCGTTCCCAGGCCAGCCGGGAGACATAGTCTTCCCAACGTGTCCTGGGTCTTCCCTGTGGTCTCCTACCAGTTGGACGTGCCCTAAACACCTCCCTAGGGAGGCGTTCGGGTGGCATCCTGACCAGATGCCCGAACCACCTCATCTGGCTCCTCTCGATGTGAAGGAGCAGCGGCTTTACTTTGAGTTCCTCCCGGATGGCAGAGCTTCTCACCCTATCTCTAAGGGAGAGACCCAAACTCATTTGGGCCGCTTGTACCCGTGATCTTATCCTTTCGGTCATGACCCAAAGCTCATGACCATAGGTGAGGATGGGAACGTAGATCGACCGGTAAATTGAGAGCTTTGCCTTCCGGCTCAGCTCCTTCTTCACCACAACGGATCGGTACAACGTCCGCTTTACTGAAGACGCCGCACCGATCCGCCTGTCGATCTCATGATCCAGTCTTCCCTCACTCGTGAACAAGACTCCTAGGTACTTAAACTCCTCCACTTGGGGCAGGGTCTCCTCCCCAACCCGGAGATGGCATTCCACCCTTTTCCGGGCGAGAACCATGGACTCGGATTTGGAGGTGCTGATTCTCATTCCGGTCGCTTCACACTCGGCTGCAAACCGATCCAGTGAGAGCTGAAGATCCCGGTCAGATGAAGCCATCAGGACCACATCATCTGCAAAAAGCAGAGACCTAATCCTGCGGTCACCAAACCGGAACCTCTCAATGCCTTGACTGCGCCTAGAAATTCTGTCCATAAACGTTATGAACAGAATCGGTGACAAAGGACAGCCTTGGCGGAGTCCAACCCTCACTGGAAATGTGAGGGTCCCAAATATTTTTTTTTTCTTTTTATTATTAAATCAACTTAAAAACACAATATATACATTATATATCAATATAGATCAACACAGTCTGCAGGGATACAGTCCGTAAGCACACAATTGTATTTCTTTGTGAAAAACAAAAACAAAATAAAACTAAAACTAAAGGGGACGCCGAAAATGGGCATTATTGGCTTTATTTTAACAAAAAAATGTTTGGTACATCAAACATATGTTTTTTTTATTGCAATTTTCTCCTTAAATAAAATAGTGAAGTTGAAGTAAAGTTAAAGTACCAATGATTGTCACACACACACTAGGTGTGGTGAAATGTGTCCTCTGCATTTGACCCATCCCCTTGATCACCCCCTGAGAAGTGAGGGGAGCAGTGAGCAGCAGCGGTGCCACGCCCGGGAATCAATTATGGTGATTTA
The DNA here is from genome assembly GCF_033978795.1 of Nerophis ophidion. Lineage (NCBI taxonomy): Eukaryota > Metazoa > Chordata > Actinopteri > Syngnathiformes > Syngnathidae > Nerophis > Nerophis ophidion. The sequence goes on from NC_084629.1 coordinate 4,208,343, forward strand.
ACCCCCAAATCCAACCCTTGATGCTGAGTGCCAAGCAGGGAGGCAATGGGTCCCATTTTTTTTAGTCGGCCGGGGTTTGAACTCCCAACTTACCGATCTCAGGGCGGACACTCTAACCACTAGGCCACTGAGTGAACATACTAGACAACCCGTCTTTTAGTGGTAAGTAAAACAAAGACTCCTAATTAGTCTGCTGACATATGCAGAAACATATTGTGTTATTTATCATTCTAGTATTTGGTCAACATTATGAGGGAAAATCTGTAAAAATTAATTATTAATCTACTTGTTCATTTACTGTTAATATCTGGTTATTTTCTGCTTCAACATGTTCTATCTACACTTCTGTTCAAATGTAATAATCACTTATTATTCTGTTGTTTGATACTTTACATTAGTTTTGGATGGTACCACAAATTTTATCCTGTACTACCATGAGCTAATCGTTGTGCCATTCAGAATCAATTCTCATTTTTTTTTTAAAAATCGATGTTTTTTTTAGTTTTTTTATTTAAATCAATCCAACAAAACCATACACAGCAATACCATAACAATGCAATCCAATTCCAAAACCAAACCTGACCCAGCAACACTCAGAACTGCAATAAACAGAGCAATTGAGAGGACACAAACACAACACACAGAACAAACCAAAAGTAGTCTAACAAAAATGCAAATTTAAAATGATGCATTCACATAAACGGCACAACGTTTGCGTTTTTTGGTGAAATTTTTGAGTATTTGGACTAGGGGTGTGGGGAAAAAAAATCGATTCGAATACGAATCGCGATTCTCACGTTGTGCGATTCAGAATCCATTCTCATTTTTGAAAAAAATTGATGTTTTTTTTTGTTTTTTATTTAAATCAATCCAATAAAACCATACAAAGCAATACCATAACAATGCAATCCAATTCCAAAACCAAACCTGACCCAGCAACACTCAGAACTGCAATAAACAGAGCAATTGAGAGGACACAAACACAACACACAGAACAAACCAAAAGTAGTCAAACAAAAATGCAAATTTAAAATGATGCATTCACATAAACGGCACAACGTTTGCGTTTTTTGGTGAAATTTTTGAGTATTTGGACTAGGGGTGTGGGAAAAAAAATCGATTGGAATACGAATCGCGATTCTCACGTTGTGCGATTCAGAATCCATTCTCATTTAAAAAAAAAAATCGATGTTTTTTTTAGTTTTTTTATTTAAATCAATCCAACAAAACCATACACAGCAATACCATAACAATGCAATCCAATTCCAAAACCAAACCTGACCCAGCAACACTCAGAACTGCAATAAACAGAGCAATTGAGGAGACACAAACACAACACACAGAACAAACTAAAAGTAGTCAAACAAAAATGCAAATTTAAAATGATGCATTCACATAAACGGCACAACGTTTGCGGTTTTTGGTGAAATTTTTGAGTATTTGGACTAGGGGTGTGGGGAAAAAAATCGATTCGGATACGAATCGCGATTCTCACGTTGTGCGATTCAGAATCCATTCTCATTTTTAAAAAATCTATGTTTTTTTTTGTTTTTTTATTTAAATCAATCCAATAAAACCATACAAAGCTATACCATAACAATGCAATCCAATTCCAAAACCAAACCGGACCCAGCAACACTCAGAACTGCAATAAACAGAGCAATTGAGAGGACACAAACACAACACACAGAACAAACCAAAAGTAGTCTAACAAAAATGCAAATTTAAAATGATGCATTCACATAAACGGCACAACGTTTGCGTTTTTTGGTGAAATTTTTGAGTATTTGGACTAGGGGTGTGGGAAAAAAAATCGATTAGAATACGAATCGCGATTCTCACGTTGTGCGATTCAGAATCCATTCTCATTTTTAAAAAATCTATGTTTTTTTTTGTTTTTTTATTTAAATCAATCCAATAAAACCATACAAAGCTATACCATAACAATGCAATCCAATTCCAAAACCAAACCGGACCCAGCAACACTCAGAACTGCAATAAACAGAGCAATTGAGAGGACACAAACACAACACACAGAACAAACCAAAAGTAGTCTAACAAAAATGCAAATTTAAAATGATGCATTCACATAAACGGCACAACGTTTGCGGTTTTTGGTGAAATTTTTGAGTATTTGGACTAGGAGTGTGGGAAAAAAAATCGATTAGAATACGAATCGCGATTCTCACGTTGTGCGATTCAGAATCCATTCTCATTTTTAAAAAAAAATCGATGTTTTTTTTAGTTTTTTTATTTAAATCAATCCAACAAAACCATACACAGCAATACCATAACAATGCAATCCAATTCCAAAACCAAACCTGACCCAGCAACACTCAGAACTGCAATAAACAGAGCAATTGAGGAGACACAAACACAACACACAGAACAAACTAAAAGTAGTCAAACAAAAATGCAAATTTAAAATGATGCATTCACATAAACGGCACAACGTTTGCGTTTTTTGGTGAAATTTTTGAGTATTTGGACTAGGGGCGTGGGAAAAAAAATCGATTCGAATACGAATCGCGATTCTCAGGTTGTGCGATTCAGAATCCATTCTCTTTTTTTTTTTTTAAATCGATGTTTTTTTTAGTTTTTTTATTTAAATCAATCCAATAAAACCATACAAAGCAATACCATAACAATGCAATCCAATTCCAAAACCAAACCTGACCCAGCAACACTCAGAACTGCAAAAAACAGAGCAATTGAGGAGACACAAACACAACACACAGAACAAACCAAAAGTAGACACAAACACAACACACAGAACAAACCAAAAGTAGTCTAACAAAAATGCAAATTCAGAATGATGCATTTACATAAACGGCACAACGTTTGCGTTTTTTGGTGAAATTTTTGAGTATTTGGACTAGGGGTGTGGGAGAAAAAATCGATTCGAATACGAATCGCGATTCTCTCGTTGTGCGATTCAGAATCCATTCTCATTTTTGAAAAAAATCGATGTTTTTTTTAGTTTTTTTATTTAAATCAATCCAATAAAACCATACACAGCAATACCATAACAATGCAATCCAATTCCAAAACCAAACCTGACCCAGCAACACTCAGAACTGCAATAAACAGAGCAATTGAGAGGACACAAACACAACACACAGAACAAACCAAAAGTAGTCTAACAAAAATGCAAATTTAAAATGATGCATTCACATAAACGGCACAACGTTTGCGGTTTTTGGTGAAATTTTTGAGTATTTGGACTAGGAGTGTGGGAAAAAAAATCGATTAGAATACGAATCGCGATTCTCACGTTGTGCGATTCAGAATCCATTCTCATTTTTAAAAAAAAATCGATGTTTTTTTTAGTTTTTTTATTTAAATCAATCCAACAAAACCATACACAGCAATACCATAACAATGCAATCCAATTCCAAAACCAAACCTGACCCAGCAACACTCAGAACTGCAATAAACAGAGCAATTGAGGAGACACAAACACAACACACAGAACAAACCAAAAGTAGTCAAACAAAAATGCAAATTTAAAATGATGCATTCACATAAACGGCACAACGTTTGCATTTTTTGGTGAAATTTTTGAGTATTTGGACTAGGGGTGTGGGAAAAAAAATCGATTCGAATACGAATCGCGATTCTCACGTTGTGCGATTCAGAATCCATTCTCATTTTTGAAAAAAATCGATGTTTTTTTTAGTTTTTTTATTTAAATCAATCCAACAAAACCATACGCAGCAATACCATAACAATGCAATCCAATTCCAAAACCAAACCTGACCCAGCAACACTCAGAACTGCAATAAACAGAGCAATTGAGGAGACACAAACACAACACACAGAACAAACCAAAAGTAGTCTAACAAAAATGCAAATTTAAAATGATGCATTCACATAAACGGACAACGTTTGCGGTTTTTGGTGACATTTTTGAGTATTTGGACTAGGGGTGTGGGAAAAAAAATCGATTGGAATACGAATCGCGATTCTCACGTTGTGCGATTCAGAATCCATTCTCATTTTTTTTTAAAAATCGATGTTTTTTTTAGTTTTTTTATTTAAATCAATCCAACAAAACCATGCACAGCAATACCATAACAATGCAATCCAATTCCAAAACCAAACCTGACCCAGCAACACTCAGAACTGCAATAAACAGAGCAATTGAGGAGACACAAACACAACACACAGAACAAACCAAAAGTAGTCTAACAAAAATGCAAATTTAAAATAATGCATTCACATAAACGGACAACGTTTGCGGTTTTTGGTGACATTTTTGAGTATTTGGACTAGGGGTGTGGGAAAAAAAATCGATTGGAATACGAATCGCGATTCTCACGTTGTGCGATTCAGAATCCATTCTCATTTTTTTTTAAAAATCGATGTTTTTTTTAGTTTTTTTATTTAAATCAATCCAACAAAACCATGCACAGCAATACCATAACAATGCAATCCAATTCCAAAACCAAACCTGACCCAGCAACACTCAGAACTGCAATAAACAGAGCAATTGAGGAGACACAAACACAACACACAGAACAAACCAAAAGTAGTCTAACAAAAATGCAAATTTAAAATAATGCATTCACATAAACGGACAACGTTTGCGGTTTTTGGTGACATTTTTGAGTATTTGGACTAGGGGTGTGGGAAAAAAAATCGATTGGAATACGAATCGCGATTCTCACGTTGTGCGATTCAGAATCCATTCTCATTTTTTTTAAAAAATCGATGTTTTTTTTAGTTTTTTTATTTAAAACAATCCAATAAAACCATACACAGCAATACCATAACAATGCAATCCAATTCCAAAACCAAACCTGACCCAGCAACACTCAGAACTGCAATAAACAGAGCAATTGAGGAGACACAAACACAACACACAGAACAAACCAAAAGTAGTCTAACAAAAATGCTAATTTAAAATGATGCATTCACATAAACGGCACAACGTTTGCGGTTTTTGGTGAAATTTTTGAGTATTTGGACTAGGGGTGTGGGAAAAAAAATCGATTCGAATACGAATCACGATTCTCACGTGCGATTCAGAATCCATTCTCATTTTTAAAAAATCTATGTTTTTTATTTATTTTTTATTTAAATCAATCCAATAAAACCATACACAGCAATACCATAACAATGCAATCCAATTCCAAAACCAAACCTGACCCAGCAACACTCAGAACTGCAATAAACAGAGCAATTGAGGAGACACAAACACAACACAGAACAAACCAAAAGTAGTGAAACAAAAATGAATATTATCAACAACAGTATCAATATTAGTCTTAATTTCAGCATAGCAGTGATTAAAAATCCCTCATTGACATTATCATTAGACATTTATAAAAATAAAAAAAAAGAACAGTGGCTTACACTTGCATCGCATCTCATAAGCTTGACAACACACTGTGTCCAATGTTTTCACAAAGATAAAATAAGTCATATTTTTGGTTCATTTAATAGTTAAAACAAATTTACATTATTGCAATCAGTTGATAAAACATTCTCCTTTGCAATTATAAAAGCTTTTTACACAAATCTACTACTCTGCTAACATGTCAGCAGACTGGGGTAGATCTTCTGAAATCCTATGTATTGAATGAATACAGAATCGTTTTGAATCGGAAAAATGTCGTTTTTGAATCGAGAATCGCGTTGAATCGATATATAATCGAAATGCGACCCCAATAATCGATATTGAATCGAATCGTGGGACACCCAAAGATCTGCAGCCCTAATTTGGACTCAACTTCACGCTGACCTCTATCACCCACCGTACAACACAGCTCAAATGTACCTTTTTTGCTATCAACGCACTCTCCAGTCGTTTGGCATCGACGATGGCCTGCACTCTTTCGTATTCCGTCGGTTTATACTTGGACCTGCCCAGGCCGTGTTTCAAGCGGGAAGACAGCTTTTCTGCATGGATGGGAAGAAGCACACGATGTGAGCATTTGATGTTAAAAGCCAAGTCTTTTTCCGCTGACTACAGCATGAAGAAAAATATATAAGGATGGAGACAGAGCAAATGAGGCGCAATGAACTGCTGCGGAAAAAGACTGCGGGCGAAGCAAAGTGTCAAGACATTTCTCTTTGCAGTTTAGCTGAGTGAGTGCCTTAAAGACAGGTGAACAAACAAACCATGTGGACAAAAGCATCAAAGCCATGCTGGGATATTCAGAAGAAGCCCAGCATTAGAACATCAGGTCAGATTTCACACTTGCTTGCTTACAAACCCTGTTTCCATATGAGTTGGGAAATTGTGTTAGATTTAAATACAAACAAAATACAATGATTTTCAAATCATTCTCAACCCATATTCAGTTGAATATGCTACAAATACAACATATTTGATGTTCAAACTGATTAAAAAACATTTTTTGGGCAAATAATCATTAACTTTAGAATTTGATGCCAGCAACACGTGACAAATAAGTTGGGAAAGGTGGCAATAAATACCGATAAAGTTGAAGAACACTCATCAAATACATATTTGGAACATCCCACAGGTGTGGAGGCTAATTAGGAACAGGTGGGTGCCATGATTAGGTAAAAAAAACAGCTTCCCCAAAAATGCTCAGTCTTTCTATTTCAACATCTATGGTCCATAATATCATCAAAATGTTCAGAGAATCTGGAAAAATCACTCCACGTAAGCGGCATGGTTGGAAACCAACGTTGAATGACCGTGACCTTCGATCAAAAACCGACATCAATCTCTAAAGGATATCACCACATGGAGCACTTCAGAAAACCACTGTCACTAAATACAGATCGTCGCTACATCTGTAAGTGCAAGTTAAAGCTCTGCTATGCGAAGCGAAAAGCCATTTATCAACAACATCCAGAAACGGCGCTGGCTTCTCTGGGCCAGAGATCATCTAAGATGGACTGATGCAAAGTGGAAAAGTGTTCTGTGGTCTGACGAGTCCACATTTCAAATTTTTCTTGGTAATATTCGACATTGTGTCATCCGGACCAAAGGGGAAGCAAACCATCCAGACTGTTATCGACGCAAAGTTCAAAAGCCAGCATCTGTGATGGTATGGGGGTGCATTAGTGCCTAAGGCATGGGTAACTTACACATCTGTGAAGGCACCATTAATGCTGAAAAGTACATACAGGTTTTGGAACAACATACGCTGCCATCTAAGCGCCGTCTTTTTTATGGACGCCCCTCCTTATTTCAGCAAGACAATGCCAAGCCACATTCAGCACGTGTTACAACAGCGTGGCTTCGTATAAAAAGAGTGCGGGTACTTTCCTAGCCCACCTGCAGTCCAGACCTGTCTCCCATCGAAAATGTGTGGCGCATTATGAAGCGTAAAATACGACAGCGGAGACCCCGGACTGTTGAACGACTGAAGCTCTACATAAAACAAGAATGGGAAAGAATTCCACTTTCAAAGCTTCAACAAATAATTTCCTCAGTTCCCAAACGTTTATTGAGTTAAAAGAAAAGGTGATGTAACATAGTGGTAGTGGTGAACATGCCCTTTCCCAACTCCTTTAGCATGTGTTGCAGCCATGAAATTCTAAGTTAATTATTATTTGCAAAAAAGAGTTTGAACATCAAATATCTTGTCTTTGTAGTTCATTCAATTGAATATGGGTCTCTGCTTTTTGCAGATGATGTGGTCCTGATGGCTTCATCTGACCAGGATCTTCAGCTCTCACTGAATCGGTTCGCAGCCGAGTGTGAAGCGACCGGAATGAGAATCAGAACCTCCAAGTCCGAGTCCATGGTTCTTTCCCGAAAAAGCGTGGAGTGCCATCTCCGGGTTGGGTAGGAGACCCTGCCCCAAGTGGAGGAGTTCAAGTACCTCGGAGTCTTGTTCACGAGTGAGGGAAGAGTGGATCGTGAGATCGACAGGCGGATCGGTGCGGCGTCTTCAGTAATGTGGAAGTTGTACCGATCCGTTGTGGTGAAGAAGGAGCTGAGCCGGAAGGCAAAGCTCTCAATTTACCGGTCGATCTACGTTCCCACCCTCACCTATGGTCATGAGCTTTGGGTCATGACCGAAAAGATAAGATCACGGGTACAAGCGGCCGAAATGAGTTTCCTCTGCCGTGTGGCGGGAAGCTCTCCCTTAGAGATAGGGTGAGAAGCTCTGCCATCCGGGAGGAACTCAAAGTAAAGCCGCTGCTCCTCCACATCGAGAGGAGCCAGATGAGGTGGTTCGGGCATCTGGTCAGGATGCCAACCAAACGCCTCCCGAGGGAGGTGTTTAGGGCACGTCCAACCGGTGGAGGCCACGGGGAAGACCCAGGACACGTTGGGAAGACTATGTCTCCCGGCTGGCCTGGGAACGCCTCGGCATCCTCCGGGAAGAGCTGGACGAAGTGGCTTGGGAGAGGGAAGTCTGTGTTTCCCTGCTTAGGCTGCTGCCCCCGCGACCCAAACTCAGATAAGTGGAAGAATATAGATGGATGGATGGGTTGAAAAGGATTTGCAAATCATTGTATTCCGTTTATATTTACATCTAACACAATTTCCCAACTCATATGGAAACGGGGGTTTTACTTACCCACATCCTCTGCTCTGAAGCTTGTGATAAACGCTTGCGGACTTGCTGCATTCATTGTGCTCAGGCATCCGGGTCATTTATTTACAGGATGAGTCGATCAACTCACTTTTGTAGCCACACATATGCCTATTAAAAAAAGGTAGTAAATCAAATCAACAGAGTAAAAACATATATCACAGCATACATAAACATTTCAGTTACATTCATTTCTACCTGTTTTGAAGGTATGCCCTTGACAGGCTGTGTAGAAAGCAGCGACTTGTGACGTTCAAAGCAAAACAATCATCACCTGTTGGCATTTACCAGTGACGTCATAACCCGGAAGGAGCACGGGAGTTACGCAAACATTACACGAGTGCTCCTAGAGGCCAACAATTAAAAAAAAAACAAGCGCTGTTAAAAAACATACATTTTAAACTCACTTTCGCGTCAAGAATGTAGTATTTTTGTGTGCAAATTTTCCAAACACCATTTCTTTACGATATATCCAAAGTTTGATTAGCATATTTGGCTAGCAAACGGGAGTCAACATAATTGTCTTGTATCGTAACGTAGCACGCTTAAATTAGATACTATATATATATGTATATATTTATATTATATACTACTATAATTGTAATAAATACAGTACTTTACCCCCCATTTTCCGTCTTCGTATTCCTCTTTTTCGGGAGTGTATCAGTTGACATAAACCGTAACTAAGGAAACCCACGTCGGCATTTCTCATTGGTCAATTCAACGCTCTGGAAACGCCCCCTCTCCGTCACTTCAACCAATGAGAAGTGCTTTCCTCGCTCTCCTCGCTCCTCCCCCTACCCGCCCCCCCCCCTCCCCCTCTGACGTCATCCAGCCTCGCAGCGGCCGGGACTGCTGCTGCTGCTGCTGTTGGGAAGCAAGGAGCTGGCGGACCAAGTCTTCTCTTTTTCGCTCGGCCATGGAGGCGAGTTCTACTCTCGCACACGCATGGGACTAAAGTTTGGCTTTTCAAATGTAGACGCCAGCCGCCGAGCCCCTAACAACACCTCCCCCGTTCCCCGCTGTAAGGTAAATGCTTATTTTTTTTGGAATTCTCCTGTAAACACGCTAGAGTTTGTAAAGTCCGGGGACGTGAAGGCATCATGGCAGAACTGCGAAAAGTCTGTCAATGTAATCTAAGTGGGCTTTCTTTAAAAAAAAAAGCTTATTATTTTACATTATTTTTTACATATGACCACATTATGGTCGTAAACACCTTCAGGAGACCTTCACTCGCTTGCTTCCATGCACACTGGGGGGATGCAAAGATGGCCATCACAGCCCCCCCCTCCACCCTAAAAAACTGCTGCTGTGCTACTTTTCTGTACGCCAACCAACTCACCTTTTTTTTTTAGTTTGCATATGAACGCATGTTTCCTAGGAAGTCCTGGAAAAGGGGAGGAGGGCAGGTGAGCCTACTGTGGGAGAATCTCAGGAATGCATGGAGAGAAAAGAGGGATTTGCAATCCTGGACAAGAATCCAAAATTACCACACTCATTTAACGTTACACATTGCAGACTCTATTTATTTTTAAATTCTACCTTTTTGATTTGATAAAGGTTTTTTTTTTTTTTTTTTTTTTGACAACATACCTTTATTTCACCCCCCTCAGGCTGCATGTTGCATGTCTTATCAGCCTTTGCTACCAAAATAAACTTATTCAGACATGTCCATGCCACCCACCCGAAAGTACACTCAGCCAATTAGATCCTAGAACAGTGGTTCTTAAAGGGGAACATTATCACAATTTCAGAAGGGTTAAAACCAATAAATATCAGTTCCCAGTGGCTTATTTTATTTTTCGAATTTTTTTTACAAATGTTATCCATCATGGAATATACCTAAAAAAGGATTTAAAGTGCCTGATTTTCGCTATCTTTAAATCCATCGTCCATTTTCCTGTGACGTCATTTAGTGATGCCAACATGGCGGATAGCACAGCAAGATATAGCGACATTAGCTCGGATTCAGACTCGGATTTCAGCGGTTTAAAGGGGAACATTATCACCAAACCTATGCAAGCGTCAATATATACCTTGATGGTGCAGAAAAAAGACCATATATTTTTTTAACCGATTTCCAAACTCTAAATGGGTGAATTTTGGGGAATTAAACGCATTTCTGTTTACGGCTCTTTTGGCGATGACGTCAAAATGTGACGTCGCCGAGGTAACACACCCGCCATTTTCATTTTCTACACATTACAAACACCGGGTCTCAGCTCTGTTATTTTCCGTTTTTTTGACTATTTTTTGGAACCTTGGAGACATCATGCCTCGACGGTGTGTTGTCGGAGGGTGTAACAACACTAACAGGGAGGGATTCAAGTTGCACCACTGGCCCGAAGATGCGAAAGTGTCTGCCGCCAGACCCCTATTGAATGTGCCGGAGTGTCTCCACATTTTACCGGCGATGCTAAGACAGACATAGGACAGATATGTATGGATAACCTGCAGATGCATTTGCAACGACAGTCAACGAAATCACAAAGGTGAGTTTTGTTGATGTTGACTGCCAGCTAATCGATGCTAACATGCTATGCTAATCGATGCTAACATGCTATTTACCGGCGGTGCTAAAGCAGACATGGCACAGAGATGTATGGATAACCTGCAGATGCATTTGCAACTATATTACGTTTCCTTCCACCCACATTTAATGCCAAACAAACACTTACCAATCGACGGATTTAAGTTGCTCCAGTGTCAAAAGATGCGAAAGTCCTGATCGCTTGGTCCGCACATTTTACCGGCGATGCTAACGCAGCTATTCGGCCATGCTATGGCTATGAATAGCGTCAATAGATATTCGCTCAATAGCTTCAGTTTCTTCTTCAATACTTTCATACTCCAACCATCCGTTTCAATACATGCGTAATCTGTTGAATCGCTGAAATCCGAGTTTGAATCTGAGCTAATGTCGCTATATCTTACTGTGGAATTCCCATTGTTTGTTTACATTGGAAGCACTGTGACGTCACAGGGAAATGGATAGTGGTTTCGAAGATAGCAAAAATAAGGCACTTTAGAGCTTTATTTAGGGATATTCCGAGACCGGTAAAATTTTGAAAAAAAAAATGAAAAAATACAACAAGCCACTGGGAACTGATTTTTATTGTTTTTAACCCTTTTAAAATTGTGATAATGTTCCCCTTTAAGCGATTCAACAGATTACGCATGTATTGAAACGGATGGTTGGAGTATGGAGGCAGATAGCGAAAACGAAATTGAAGAAGAAACTGAAGCTATTGAGCGAATAGCTATTGACGCTATTCGGCGATCGCCTTCAATTGAGTGTCGCAGGATGTCCATACATCTCCGTGCCATGTCTGCCTTAGCATCGCCGGTAAAATGTGCAGACCAAACGATTGGGACTTTCGCATCTTGTGACACTGGAGCAACTTAAATCCGTCTATTGGTGAGGGTTTGTTTGGCATTAAATGTGTGTTCAGGGAAAGGCTGGATGCAAATATAGCTACAAATGTACCTACAGCTAGCCTAAATAGCATGTTAGCATCGATTAGCTGGCAGTCATGCCGTCACCAAACATGTCTGATTAGCACATAAGTCAATAACATCAACAAAACTCACCTTTGTGATTTCGTTGACTTTATTGTTGGAAATGCATCTGCAGGATATCCATACATCTATGTGCCATGTCTGCCTTAGCATCGCCGGTAAAATGTGCAGACCAAACGATTGGGACTTTCGCATCTTGTGACACTGGAGCAATTTGAATCAGTCAATTGGTAAGTGTTTGTTTGGCATTAAATGTGGGTGGAGAGAAAGGCTGGATGCAAATATAGCTACAAATGTACATACAGCTAGCCTAAATAGCATGTTAGCATCGATTAGCTGGCAGTCATGCCGTGACCAAATATGTCTGATTAGCACATAAGTCAATAACATCAACAAAACTCACCTTTGTGATTTTGTTGACTTTATCGTTGGAAATGCAGCTGCAGGATATCCATACATCTCTGTGCCATGTCTGCCTAAGCATCGCCCGTAAAATGTGCAGACTAAACGATCGGGACTTTCGCATCTTGTGACACTGGAGCAATTTGAATCAGTCAATTGGTAAGTGTTTGTTTGGCATTAAATGTGGGTGGAGAGAAAGGCTGGATGCAAATATAGCTACAAATGTACATACAGCTAGCCTAAATAGCATGTTAGCATCAATTAGCTGGCAGTCATGCCGTGACCAAATATATCTGATTAGCACATAAGCCAATAACATCAACAAAACTCACCTTTGTGATTTCGTTGACTTTATCGTTGGAAATGCAGCTGCAGGATATCCATACACCTCTGTGCCATGTCTGCCTTAGCATCGCCGGTAAAATGTCTACACCAAACGATTGGGACTTTCGCATCTTGTGACACTGTAGCAACTTAAATCCGTTGATTGGTAAGTGTTTGTTTGGCATTAAATGTGGGTGGAGAGAAAGGCTGGATGCAAATATAGCTACAAATGTACATACAGCTAGCCTAAATAGCTTGTTAGCATTGATTAGCATGCCGTGCTAATCAAAGCACACTCCACGAAGGTCAACTTGAATCTGTCCCTGATCGTGTTGTTCCACCCTCCGACAACACACCGACGAGGCATGATGTCTCCAAGGTACGGAAAACAGTCGAAAAAACGGAAAATAACAGCTGATTAGACTCGATGTTTTTGTAATGTGTTTGAGAAAATGGCGGACTAACTACCTAGGTGACGTCACGTTCTGACGTCATCGCTCTGACAGCGAATAATAGAAAGGCGTTTAATTCGTCAAAATTCACCCATTAAGAGTTCGGAAATCGGTTAAAAAAATATTTGGTCTTTTTTCTGCAACATCAAGGTATATATTGACGCATACATAGGTCTGGTGATAATGTTCCCCTTTAAACTTGTTGGAGGTACCGAACACCATTAGTTTCATATGCGCATTCACCGAACCCTTGTTAGTGAAAAATAAAATGTTTCTTTTTCAAATTCAAGACAAAGTTATGTGTTTTCAGTAACACTTTAGTATGGAGAACATATTTTAAGTAACAAAGACTTAATGTAGAGGTTTTTGGACACTAGGGGAACATATTCTAAGTAACAAAGACTGAAAGGCCTACTGAAATGAGATTTTCTTATTTAAACGGGGATAGCAGGTCCATTCTATGTGTCATACTTGATCATTTCGCGATATTGCCATATTTTTGCTGAAAGGATTTAGTAGAGAACATCGACGATAAAGTTCGCAACTTTTGGTCGCTAATAAAAAAGCCTTGCCTTACCGGAAGTAGCAGATGATGTGCGCGTGAAGTCACGGGTTGTGGAGCTCCTCACATCCTCACATTGTTTATTATCATAGCCTCAGTCAGCACGACTATTCGGACCGAGAAAGCAATGTTTTTCCCCTTAATTTGAGCGAGGATGAAAGATTCGTGGATGAGGAAAGTTAGAGTGAAGCACAAAAAAAAAAGAAAAAGCGACTGCTCTGGGCGGCGGCAGTGTGAGCGTTTCAGATGTAATTAGACACTTTTACTAGGATAATCCTGGAAAATCCCTTATCTGCTTATTGTGTTAATAGTGTTTTAGTGAGATTCTAAAGTCATACCTGAAAGTCGGAGGGCTGCGGTGAACGCCAGTGTCTCTGAGAGAAGCCGAGGAGCCAAGATCACAGCTGCCTTTTTGACAGCTACAGGGGTAGGTCCCATAATCCACTGAAGTCTCCAGTAAGAGCCGACTTAATATCACAATTTTCCCATCCAAAAACTGGCTGACGTAGAGAAACATGTTCGCTTGACCGCTCTGTGTTAAAGCTTCACAACAAACAAAGAAACACCGGCTGTGTTTCGGTTGCTAAAGGCAGCTGCAATCCACCGTTTCCACCAACAGCATTCTTCTTTGACGTCTCCATTATTAATTGAACAAATTGCAAAAGATTCAGCGACACAGATGTCCAAATTTCTGTGTAATTATGCGATGAAAAGAGACAACTTTTCGCCGTAAGTGGTGCTGGAGACAATGATTAGTGATTTTAAAAAGTAGTTACAACACTGCTGACTGTGGATAAAGTAAATTAAAGCTAAAGTACCAATGATTGTCACACACACACTAAGTGTGGCAAAATTATTCTCTGCATTTGACCCATCATCCTTGATCACCCCCTGGGAGGTGAGGGGAGCAGTGAGCAGCAGCGGTGGCCGCGCCCGGGAATCATTTTTGATGATTTAACCCCCAATTCCAACCCTTGTTACTGAGTGCCAAGCAGGGAGGTAATGGCTCCCATTTTTATAGTCTTTGGTATGACTGGGTTTGAACTCACAACCTACCGATCTCAGGGCGGACACTCTAACCACTAAGCCACTGACTAGGATAGACTTTAGTCGCGAGCTAGCTCGCCACGTTTTAAGGCACCTCTTCCAGAGGGCGTTTCGGTGTTATAACTTCACCTTTTATCTTTAGTTTTTAATCCAAAATTTGTCCGTTCTCCCTTTTCTGTCCACACACATTGTCTGCTTGTATGTACTCTGTGATTGTGCAATGCCGAACATGCTCCTCTGCATGACACGACTTGATGACAGCGACGGGTGGGGGACCGGTGCTTTTTAGAGGTGGTATAGTACCAAATATGATTCATTAGTATAATGGTACTATACTAGTCTGTATGAATAATGCCTGTGAGACTCTGACCACAATGCACATGGTGGAAATGCATCCACTGCATGCTCATAGATGGGATCGGTGGAATCTCTAGGTTGTCTTCCTCGTGATTCACATTAAGGCGGCCTGCACACAGCTGACACCAGGGAGGATGGCTGCCTTTTTGTAACAACAGAGCTGTTGTTGTTGTTTTTTTTTTTGTTTCACTACTTGCACCATGCGCTTTGGATTAAAAAAAAAACGCTTGTCATGGATATTTACAGTGTTTTTGAACAGAGCACAACCATAAATGTCAGATGTAAACATGAGATGCCATCTTTAAGGACATAAATACCCATATAAAATAGTGGAAATAATCAAGCTGTGGCCATTCAATGTTTTTAGTGGCTTTTTTTTACCATGATTACTAGGAGTGTAACGGTACACAAACATTTTGGTTCGGTACGTGCCTCGGTTTAGAGGTCACGGTTCGGTTCATTATCGTTACAGTAAGAAAACATCCATCCATCCGTCTTCTTCCGCTTATCCGAGGTCGGGTCGCGGGGGCAACAGCCTAAGCAGGGAAACCCAGACTTCCCTCTCCCCAGCCACTTCGTCTAGCTCTTCTAGGATCCCGAAGCGTTCCCAGTGCCAGCCGGGAGACATAGTCTTCCCAACATGTCCTGGGTCTTCCCCGTGGCCTCCTGCCGGTTGGACGGGCCCTAAACACCTCCCTAGGGAGGCGTTCGAGTGGCATCCTGACCAGATGCCCGAACCACCTCATCTGGCTCCTCTCCATGTGAAGGAGCAGTGGCTAACAACAAAATATAATTATTTTGGTTATTTATTTACCAAATGTGTGAACAATCAATCAATCAATCAATGTTTACTTATATAGCCCTAAATCACTAGTGTCTCAAAGGGCTGCACAAACCACTACGACATCCTCGGTAGGCCCACATAAGGGCAAGGAAAACTCACACCCAGTGGGACGTCGGTGACAATGATGACTATGAGAACATGATACTGTGAAAGATCAATCCATAATGGATCCAACACAGTCGCGAGAGTCCAGTCCAGAGCGGATCCAACACAGCAGCGAGAGTCCCGTTCACAGCGGAGCCAGCAGGAAACCATCCCAAGAGGAGGCTGATCAGCAGCGCAGAGATGTCCCCAGCCGATACACAGGCGAGCAGTACATGGCCACCGGATCGGACCGGACTCCCTCCACAAAGGAGAGTGGGACATAGAAGAAAAAGAAAAGAAACGGCAGATCAACTGGTCTAAAAAGGGAGTCTATTTAAAGGCTAGAACATACAAATGAGTTTTAAGGTGAGACTTAAATGCTTCTACTGAGGTAGCATCTCGAACTGTTACCGGGAGGGCATTCCAGAGTACTGGAGCCCGAAATGAAAAAGCTCTACAGCCCGCAGACTTTTTTTGGGCTTTGGGGATCACTAATAAGCCGGAGTCCTTTGAACGCAAATTTCTTGCCGGGACATATGGTACAATACAATCGGCAAGATAGGATGGAGCTAGACCGTGTAGTATTTTATACGTAAGTAGTAAAACTTTAAAGTCACATCTTAAGTGCACAGGAAGCCAGAACGCTTTTAATGTGTGACTCAAAGGAGAGAGTTGGGTCGAAGATAATACCCAGATTCTTTACCGTGTCGCCTTGTTTAATTGTTTGGTTGTCAAATGTTAGAGTTGTATTATTAAATAGAGTTCGGTGTCTAGCAGGACCGATAATCAGCATTTCCGTTTTTTTGGCGTTGAGTTGGAAAAAGTTAGCGGACATCCATTGTTTAATTTCATTAAGACACGCCTCCAGCTGACTACAATCCGGCGTGTTGGTCAGCTTTAGGGGCATGTAGAGTTGGGTGTCATCAGCATAACAGTGAAAGCTAACACCGTATTTGCGTATGATGTCACCTAGCGGCAGCATGTAGATGCTGAAGAGTACAGGGCCAAGGACCGAACCCTGGGGAACTCCACACGTTACCTTAACATAGTCCGAGGTCACATTGTTATGGGAGACACACTGCATCCTATCAGTAAGATAAGAGTTAAACCAAGACAGGGCTAAGTCTGACATACCAATTCGTGTTTTGATACGTTCTAATAAAATATTATGATCGACGGTATCGAAAGCAGCGCTAAGATCGAGGAGCAGCAACATAGATGACGCATCAGAATCCATCGTTAGCAATAGATCATTAGTCATTTTTGCGAGGGCTGTCTCCGTGGAGTGATTTGCTCTGAAACCGGATTGAACAATGGCTTTATCCTTTTAACATTGGGAACACTATAATAATTCTGCCCACGTTAATCAACATTAAAGTGCCTCAAATTGTTGCTCAGATTAAATGAAATTAAAAAATGTTTCTTCTACATATAAAAAGTGCAACATTAAACAGTTTCAAGTCAACTCATCGTGCTTCATTTATCACAGCATTTGGGAAGCCTGTAGTTGATTTTTATTATGTAAATGTTATATTTTTATCAACATGTGATAGCAGGGACCCTGCCATTCAAAGCTTTTCTGTCCGTATAACACACACACACACACACACACACACACACACACACACACACACACACACACAGCAAAATGAAGTGAAGTGAATTATATTTATATAGCGCTTTTCTCAAGTGACTCAAAGCGCTTTACATAGTGAAACCCAATATCTAAGTTACATTTAAACCAGTGTGGGTGGCACTGGGAGCAGGTGGGTAAAGTGTCTTGCCCAAGGACACAACGGCAGTGACTAGGAGAGTGGAGGCGGGAATCGAACCTGCAACCCTAAAGTTGCTGGCACGGCCACTCCACCAACCGAGCTAAAATGAGGTAGCATTCCGCTAAACGCTAATTAGCGTTCACCTCAAGCCAGAACTGCGAGCGAGCTGAGCTGCAGTTTAAGTTTCTAGAAGGTCAACGTACTCATAGTGATGTAGGTAGTAGTTGACTGGGGGGTGTTTATTATCATTTGGGGAGAGTATCACATACAAACACACACACACACACACACACTGCAAACTGAGCTAGCATTACGCTAAAAGCTAATTAGCCTTCACCTCAAGCCAGAACTGCGAGCGAGCTGAGCTGCAGTTTAAGTTTCTAGAAGGTCAACGTACTCATAGTGATGTAGGTAGTAGTTGACTGGGGGGTGTTTATTATCATTTGGGGAGAGTATCACATACACACACACACACACTGCAAACTGAGCTAGCATTACGCTAAAAGCTAATTAGCCTTCACCTCAAGCCAGAACTGCGAGCGAGCTGAGCTGCAGTTTAAGTTTCTAGAAGGTCAACGTACTCATAGTGATGTAGGTAGTAGTTGAGTGGGGGGTGTTTATTATCATTTGGGGAGAGTATCACATACAAACACACACACACACACACACACTGCAAACTGAGCTAGCATTACGCTAAAAGCTAATTAGCCTTCACCTCAAGCCAGAACTGCGAGCGAGCTGAGCTGCAGTTTAAGTTTCTAGAAGGTCAACGTACTCATAGTGATGTAGGTAGTAGTTGACTGGGGGGTGTTTATTATCATTTGGGGAGAGTATCACATACACACACACACACACTGCAAACTGAGCTAGCATTACGCTAAAAGCTAATTAGCCTTCACCTCAAGCCAGAACTGCGAGCGAGCTGAGCTGCAGTTTAAGTTTCTAGAAGGTCAACGTACTCATAGTGATGTAGGTAGTAGTTGAGTGGGGGGTGTTTATTATCATTTGGGGAGAGTATCACATACAAACACACACACACACACACACACTGCAAACTGAGCTAGCATTACGCTAAAAGCTAATTAGCCTTCACCTCAAGCCAGAACTGCGAGCGAGCTGAGCTGCAGTTTAAGTTTCTAGAAGGTCAACGTACTCATAGTGATGTAGGTAGTAGTTGACTGGGGGGTGTTTATTATCATTTGGGGAGAGTATCACATACACACACACACACACACACACTGCAAACTGAGCTAGCATTACGCTAAAAGCTAATTAGCCTTCACCTCAAGCCAGAACTGCGAGCGAGCTGAGCTGCAGTTTAAGTTTCTAGAAGGTCAACGTACTCATAGTGATGTAGGTAGTAGTTGACTGGGGGGTGTTTATTATCATTTGGGGAGAGTATCACATACACACACACACACACACACTGCAAACTGAGCTAGCATTACGCTAAAAGCTAATTAGCCTTCACCTCAAGCCAGAACTGCGAGCGAGCTGAGCTGCAGTTTAAGTTTCTAGAAGGTCAACGTACTCATAGTGATGTAGGTAGTAGTTGACTGGGGGGTGTTTATTATCATTTGGGGAGAGTATCACATACACACACACTGCAAACTGAGCTAGCATTACGCTAAAAGCTAATTAGCCTTCACCTCAAGCCAGAACTGCGAGCGAGCTGAGCTGCAGTTTAAGTTTTTAGAAGGTCAACGTACTCATAGTGATGTAGGTAGTAGTTGACTGAAGGGTGTTTATTATCATTTGGGGATAGTACGCTGCCTTATGTTCACCTGCTAAACACCTATCTGCTCGACGCTGAAGCTTTTACTGCATGCGCTCTGAATACGCACTACTGATTGGCTGTTACCGCTATATTTGTAACCAATCAGATGGTTGTGTGGGTGGGACAATGCTGGGTGCTGAAACAGAGGCAGAAGAAAACAGAGCAGCTTGTTAAGACTATAGCGTAGAAACTCGTTCGGTACACCCCCGTACCGAAACGGTTCATTACAAATACACGTACCGTTACACCCCTAATGATTACCGTATTTTCCGGACTATAAGGCGCACTTAAAATCATCTTTTTCCCTCAAAACTCGACAGTGCGCCTTACAACCCGTTGCGCCTAATGTACAGAATAATCCTGGTTTTGCTTACCGACCTCAAAGCTATTTTTTTTTTTGGTTCATGGTGCAGGGCTTCACGGTGGCAGAGGGGTTAGTGCGTCTGCCTCACAATACGAAGTTCCTGCAGTCCTGGGTTCAAATCCAGGCTCGGGATCTTTCTGTGTGGAGTTTGCATGTTCTCCCCGTGAATGCGTGGGTTCCCTCCGGGTACTCCGGCTTCCTCCCACTTCCAAAGACATGCACCTGGGGATAGGTTGATTGGGAACACTAAAAAATTGGCCCTAGTGTGTGAATGTTGTCTGTCTATCTGTGTTGGCCCTGCGAGGAGGTGGCGACTTGTCCAGGGTGTACCCTGCCTTCCGCCCGATTGTAGCTGAGATAGGCGCCAGCGCCCCCCGCGACCCCGAAAGGGAATAAGCGGTAGAAAATGGATGGATGGATGGATGGGTTCATGGTGCAATGATAAGTGTGACTAGTAGATGGCAGTCAAACATAAGAGACTCTGCACAATCCAAAATAATAACTGACCGAACAAATTTTAAACTTACTAACTAAAATATATATGTGTTCAAGTCATATATATATGACTTGAAGCATTTCAATTGTACTTCATTTTACAAAGCAGACTGTACGGTAATTGTCTTTTTGCTGCTTTGTGGTAACTGTAATTAAATAGAGACATAATGTTTGTATTGACTCTACTAATAGTTGAGGCAAATATTATTTGGTGACCTACTCAAAATCAGGTGGCGAGCTGCTGGTTGAAGACTCCTGCTCTACATATTCACATATATGCACTGCTTCTTCTGCACACCCATGCAGTTTTATTTACTCCAAGGCCGGTCCCTCCAGTCTTTCCACTATGAGTAATGTGTGCATACAAGAGGTTTCGTTCTTCTTCTCACAAGTTCTTGCTCTTGTAGAATCAGGTTGTCCTTTGGAGATAAGTGTTGCAAAAAAAAAAAAGCCATATAAAAACGTGAACTGGACTCTCGCTGCTGTGTTGGATCCACTTTGGACTGGACTCTTGCGACTGTGTTGGATCCATTATGGATTGAACTTTCACAGTATCATGTTAGACCCGCTCGACATCCATTGCTTTCCTCCTCTCCAAGGTTCTCATAGTCATCATTGTCACCGACGTCCCACTGGGTGTGAGTTTTCCTTGCCCTTATGTGGGCCTACCGAGGATGTCGTAGTAGTTTGTGCAGCCCTTTGAGACACTAGTGATTTAGGGCTATATAAGTAAACATTGATTGATTGATTGATTGAAAAACAAACCTTGGTATCGTTAGCCGGCATAAAACATGCAGTTTTGTTCGGTTGGTAGAGTGGCCGATCCCAGCTTCTGCCATCCTAGTCACTGCCGTTGTGTCCTTGGGCAAGACACTTTACCCGCCTTGATTCCCAGTGCCACCCACATTGTTTTTTTTTTAATTTTATTTTGATTGACATCTAGCATCAGACATTCCTATCCATTACATCATATTCACATACATCATATATCTGTTGTGTGCCCTAAATATCAAAATATATTTTTTTGTTTATACCCTAACAAAATAGTATTTACTAGAGATGTCCGATAATGGCTATTGTTTTTTACTGATATCCGATATTCCGATATTGTCCAGCTCTTAATTACCGATTCCGATATCAACCGATACCGATATATACAGTTGTGGAATTAACACATTATTATGCCTAATTTTGTTGTGATGCATTAAACAATGTAACAAGGCTTTCCAAAATATATAAACTCAAGTTATGGAAAAAAAATGACAACATGGCACTGCCATATTTATTATTGAAATCACAAAATGCGTTGTTATTTTTTTACGTGCCTCAAAACAGCAGCTTGGATTTTGGGACATGCTCTACGAGGTTGAGGTGGGCGGGGTTTTGGGAAGGGGGCAGCAGGGGGTGTATATTGTAGCGTCCCAGAAGAGTTAGTGCTGCAAGGGGTTCTGGGTATTTGTTCTGTTGTGTTTATGTTGTGTTACGGTGCGGAGGTTCTCCCGGAATGTGTTTTTCATTTTCGTTCAGTTGAATATGCTACAAAGACAACATATTTGATGTTCAACCTGATAAACATTTTTTTGTGTGCAAATAATCATTAACTGTAGAATTTGATGCCAGCAACCCGTGACAAAGAAGTTGGGAAAGGTGGCAATAAATACTGATAAAGTTGAGGAATGCTCATCAAGCACTTATTTGGAACATCCCACAGGTGTGCAGGCTAATTGGGAACAGGTGGGTGCCATGATTGGGTATAAAAACAGCCTCCCAAAAAATGCTCAGTCTTTCACAAGAAAGGATGGGGCGAGGTACACCCCTTTGTCCACAACTGCGTGAGCAAATAGTCAAACAGTTTAAGAACAACGTTTCTCAAAGTACAATTGCAAGAAATTTAGGGATTTCAACATCTACGCTCCATAATATCATCAAAAGGTTCAGAGAATCTGGAGAAATCACTCCACGTAAGCGGCATGGCCGGAAACCAACATTAAATGACCATGACCTTCGATCCTTCAGACGGCACTGTATCAAAAACCGACATCAATCTCTAAAGGATATCACCACATAGGCTCGGGATCACTTCAGAAAACCACCGTCACTAAATACAGTTTGTCGCGACATCTGTAAGTGCAAGTTAAAGCTGTACTATGCAAAGCGGAAGCCATTCATCAACAACATCCAGAAACGCTGCCCGAGATCATCTACAGTAAGATGGACTGGTGCAAAGTGGAAAAGTGTTCTGTGGTCTGACGAATCGTAAAAAAAGAGTGCGGGTACTTTCCTGGCCCGCCTGCAGTCCAGACCTGTCTCCCATCGAAAACGTGTGGCGCATTATGAAGCGTAAAATACGATAGCGGAGACCCTGGACTGTTGAACGACTGAAGCTCTACATAAAACAAGAATGGGAAAGAATTCCACTTTCCAAGCTTCAACAATTAGTTTCCTCAGTTCCCAAACGTTTATTGAGTGTTGTTAAAAGAAAAGGTGATGTAACACAGTGGTGAACATGCCCTTTCCCAACTACTTTGGCACGTGTTGCAGCCATGAAATTCTAAGTTAATTATTTGCAAAAAAAAAATTAAGTTAATGAGTTTGAACATCAAATATCTTGTCTTTGTAGTGCATTCAACTGAATATGGGTTGAAAAGGATTTGTAAATCATTGTATTCTGTTTATATTTACATCTAACACAATTTCCCAACTCAAATGGAAACGGGGTTTGTACATTCTAGGTGTCTCATTCAGTAAAAAAAATAAAATAAATCCATTCCGTTTTTAAGCCAGTCTGTCATTATTGTTATTACATTCAATTCGACATTGTGAGGTTTTGTGTTTGTGTTCCTAAAAATCCGACACATTTTTTTCTCTAAATTTGGCCCCCTCCGAGTCAAAATACTTGCCCAGGCCGGCTCCAGAGTATAAGTCGCACCCCAGGCCAAACTAAGAGGAAAAACTGCTACTTGTAATCCGAAAAATACGGTATTTGTTCTGTCATTGCTGCGATGAGGTGGCGACTTGTCCAGGGTGTACCCCGCCTTCCGACCGATTGTAGCTGATATAGGCGCCAGCGCCCCCCGCGACCCCAAAAGGGAATAAACGGTAGAAAATGGATGGATGGATGTTCTGTCATTGACCTCTTTTAAGGCAGCATAAAAACCAACATTCCAAAACTCTAAGCTGAACAGTTTGACCAATTAGGTCCTTTTATTGGGAAGCGACAACGCAAGCACGCTTTGGCAGGCGGGCTTTCACCGCTTAATTCTGGCTCGACATCAAAGTTCAAGTCCTCCCCGCTGTGTTTCATGCCAGATTTATTTTTTTACTCAGTTCAAAAGTGATTTTCATTCCCACCCCTTTTTTTTTCTTAGTGAGGGGGAAAAGTATTTCCAGCCTGTGCCCTCATCCTGGATAATGTAAAATCAGCCATTTTTATTCTATTTTTTTTTGCAGCTTTGTTGCTTGTGTACCTTCCACGAGGTAAACAACCTCAGTGTGCACGGCATACAGATAATCAATCAAGTTGTCCGAAGTTGAGCACTGCTGAGTGGCCATCAATCAGATCCATGTGTTTGCTTTACTCACCAACCCTTTAATGCATTTTTCTCGCGATTATGTCGACTCCACACAAGTCCGTGCGTCACGTATTCGTAACGCTGCGGATCTGTTCAAAAGAGTAAAAGATATACTTTGTTTGCTTTGGCTCGGGAAGGGAAGAAGGAAGGCCACAGCTGCGTGGGCACCATTTTGGGGTGATAATAACAGTTCTTACTAGGCCAATGAGGGGCTTTTGTTCATACTTTGGAAACTTTTATTAGTCATTTTTGCCCTGAAAAGAGTATTTATATTCAATTATATTCAATTGAATGGACTGCAAAGACAGGAATGTTCGAACTGGAAAACGTTGTCATTTTTTGCATATATTTGCCCCCGTGATCCCGGAAGGGACACGTGATGGATGGAAGGGAATTTGATGCCTGCAAAATGATTCAAAAAAGCTGGCAAAAGTGGCAAAAAAAACGGAGAAAGTTGAGGAATGCTCATCAAACACTTATTTGGAACATCCCACAGGTGAACAGGCTAATTGGGAAAAGGTGGGTGCCATGATTGGGTATAAAAGCAGCTTCCATGAAATGCTCAGTGGGGCGGCATAGCTCGGTTGGTGGAGTGACCGTTTCAGCAACTTGAGGGTTGCAGGTTCGATTCCCGCTTATGCCATCCTAGTTACTGCCGTTGTGTCCTTGGGCAAGACACTTTACCCACCTGCTCCCAGTGCCACCCACACTGGTTTAAATGTAACTTAGATATTGGGTTTCACTATGTAAAGCGCTTTGAGTCACTTGAGAAAAGCGCTATATAAATATAATTCACTTCACTTCACTATTTTTTTTCTCTCTCTCCGGCTTGCTGCATGTATCAGAGGTGAGGATGTACTTTGCAAGCCAAGTTGAGTCAGTTTGAAATGATAGATAGATAGATAGATAGGTAGGTAGGTCTTTATTGTCATTGCATAAGTGCAACGACACTTTGTTTTCAGCACAAACCCGTTCAAGATTAGACAAACAAACAGTGTAGAGCAGGGGTGCCCACACTTTTTCTGCAGGCGAGCTACTTTTCAATGGACCAACTCGAGGGGATCTACCTCATTTATATATATCATTTATATTTATTTATTTATGAATGAGACATTTTTGTAAACAAGTTAAATGTGTTTAATGATAATACAAGCATGTGTAACACATATAGATGTCTTTCTTTCACAAAGACATATAAGTTGGTGTATTACCTGATTCTGATGACTTGCATTGATTGGAATCAGACAGTAATGATGATAACGCCCACATTTTCAAATGGAGGAGAAAAAAAAGTTGTCCTTTCTGTACAATACCACATGAAATTGGTTGGTTTTTGGCATCTAATTCATCCAGCTTCCATACACTTTACAAGAAAAACATTGGCGGCAAATTCCGTAGCTTGCTTGATTGACATTCACGGCACCCGAGGGTCTTGTGAGATGACGCTGGCTGCTGCCAGTTCATTATTATGAAAAAATGACAGAGAGGAAGGCGAGAAACACTTTTTATTTCAACAGACTTTCGCGCCGTCCCTTCCGTCAAAACTCTAAAGGCCGACTGCACATTTCCTATCTTCACAATAAAAGCCCTGCTTCATGCTGCCTGCGCTAACAAAATAAGAGTCTCGGAAAGCTAGCGTGCACAAGTGATGTGCGCGCTAGCTTTCTGAGGGATCGCTTGTGCACGCCAGTTTTCCGAGACTCTGTATTTAGTTAGCGCAGGCAGCATGAAGCAGGGCTTTTATTGTGAAGATAGGAAATGTGCAGTCGGCCTTTAGAGTTTTGACGGAAGGCACGGCGCGAGAGTCTGTTGAAATAAAAAGTGTTTCTCCCCTTCCTCTCGGTCATATTTTCATAATAATGATCTTGCAGCAGCCAGCGTCATCTCACAAGACCCTCCGGTACCGTGAATGTCATTTAAGTGACGTCTTGGTGAAGATTGATGATCACTCATTTTTAGGTCTATTTTTTTTAAAAGCCTGGCTGGAGATCGACTGACACACCCCCCGCGGTCGACTGGTAGCTCGCGATCGACGTAATGGGCCCCCCTGGTGTAGAAGGTTACAGAATAAGAACGCTGATAGGTCGCCATAAGGCGCCCCGTAAAAGATGGGAAAAAGGTAAACGCTGGGGAAGGATGAGTAAAAAAATACAATCTAGACTGGGCTCCTAAGGGGGCCCAGACTGGAGTGGGAAAAAAACCTCCATAGCAAAGCACATATACATATTACAATGTACATCTCGAGATATCTAGCAACAGAGGGAAGGGAGTTCTGGGTCCATTCATCACCCCTATGGGATTTGCGTCGAGGACATTGGGTGTGTATGTTTGGCATATATTTTTGTGGGTGTGTATGTGTAAGCTCGTAGTGGGTCTCTGTTCCGCGGCCTTGATGTATTGTGCAGTCGCTAGTCCAAAGTCAATAACAACAGATGTGTCTCCATGAGAGACAAGAAGGGAGTTTGTTGTGTCTTCGCCACACTGTCCTTCAGGAGAGTCTCCAAGCCAGGGAAACAATCCAAATTAGAATGTTTTGTATGCGAGTGAAAATAACATTTACTTTTCACTCTACCTTGTCTATGACTGGTCGTCAAAAACTGCAGGGTAGACAGTCCGATGTGATCCACAGTTCTTCCCGCATCCTCCAATCATTTGTGGCAGCTTTGGGGTACTTTGAAGACTGCCAGCAACTTCCAATTTGTCGACAAACCAGAGCAACGCTTACTCCAGTCAGCAGATGTCCTGTAGCCGTAATTCCGAATAGGTGGATATCTTCACGTCCTCGGATTCTTTCTTCTCCCAAGAGTCCGTCGTGTGTCCAGCAACAACCCGACAGCAGGTTCCCCCAAACCCAAGATCTTGTCAATTTTGTTGAGCCCAGTTAAATAGTTCCAATGTTTAGATTTGGAGAGCAGTGCAAAAAGAGGCAACAAGAAAGTGAAGACAAGACAAAGAAGCAAGCAGAAGAGATAAGGGAGAGGAAAGAGGAGCGTCCACCCTAGATGAGTGCCAGAGAGAAAAATCTTTGCATTTTAAATTCATGTTTAAAATGACTTGGTGGGCCAAATTTTGAGAAAAAAATATGTCTGCGGGCCGGTGTATCTATTTTTGGGAAAAGCTAATAGGAAACCTCACAATAAAGTCTAGGAGTGTAACGGTACACAAAAATTTCGGTTCGGTTCGTACCTCAGCTTAGAGGTCACGGTTCGGTTCATTTTCGGTACAGTGAGAAAACAACAAAATATATATTTTTTGGGTTATTTATTTACCAAATTTGTAAACAATGGCATAACATACATATACACACAGGGTCCATTCCCAGGGTTTATGTGGTAAACATATATAAAATAAAAACAAAATAAGATAAGGCTCAGAATGGTTTCTTAACAAATCATTTCTACATATAAAGTACATCCATCCATCCATCCATCCATCATCTTCCGCTTATCCGAGGTCGGGTCGCGGGGGCAACAGCCTAAGCAGGGAAACCCAGACTTCCCTCTCCCCAGCTTCTTCGTCTAGCTCTTCCCGGGGGATTCCGAGGCGTTCCCAGGCCAGCCGGGAGACATAGTCTTCCCAACGTGTCCTGGGTCTTCCCCGTGGCCTCCTACCGTTTGGACGTGCCCTAAACACCTCCCTAGGGAGGCGTTCGGGTGGCATCCTGACCAGATGCCCGAACCACCTCATCTGGCTCCTCTCGATGTGGAGGAGCAGCGGCTTTACTTTGAGGTCCTCCCGGATGGCAGAGCTTCTCACCCTATCTCTAAGGGAGAGACCCGCCACACGGCGGAGGAAACTCATTTCGGCCGCTTGTACCCGTGATCTTATCCTTTCGGTCATGACCCAAAGCTCATGACCATAGGTGAGGATGGGAACGTAGATCGACCGGTAAATTGAGAGCTTTGCCTTCCGGCTCAGCTCCTTCTTCACCACAACGGATCGGTACAACGTCCGCATTACTGAAGACGCCGCACCGATCCGCCTGTTGATCTCACGATCCACTCTTCCCTCACTCGTGAACAAGACTCCTAGGTACTTGAACTCCTCCACTTGGGGCAGGGTCTCCTCCCCAACCCGGAGATGGCACTCCACCCTTTTCCGGGCGAGAACCATGGACTCAGACTTGGAGGTGCTGATTCTCATTCCGGTCGCTTCACACTCGGCTGCGAACCGATCCAGCGAGAGCTGAAGATCCTGGTCAGATGAAGCCATCAGGACCACATCATCTGCAAAAAGCAGAGACCTAATCCTGTGGTTACCAAACCGGAACCCCTCAACGCCTTGACTGCGCCTAGAAATTCTGTCCATAAAAGTTATGAACAGAATCGGTGACAAAGGACAGCCTTGGCGGAGTCCAACCCTCACTGGAAATGTGTTCGACTTACTGCCGGCAATGCGGACCAAGCTCTGACACTGATCGTACAGGGAACGGACCGCCACAATAAGACAGTCCGATACCCCATACTCTCTGAGCACTCCCCACAGGACTTCCCGAGGGACAGGGTCGAATGCCTTCTCCAAGTCCGCAAAGCACATGTAGACTGGTTGGGCAAACTCCCATGCACCCTCAAGAACCCTGCCGAGAGTATAGAGCTGGTCCACAGTTCCACGACCAGGACGAAAACCACACTGTTCCTCCTGAATCCGAGGTTCGACTATCCGACGTAGCCTCCTCTCCAGTACACCTGAATAAACCTTACCGGGAAGGCTGAGGAGTGTGATCCCACGATAGTTGGAACACACCCTCTGGTCCCCCTTCTTAAAGAGAGGGACCACCACCCCGGTCTGCCAATCCAGAGGTACCGCCCCCGATGTCCACGCGATGCTGCAAAGTCTTGTCAACCAAGACATATTCCGTACAATTGACCACTAAATGGTAACACCCCAATAAGTTTTTCAACTTGTTTAAGTCGGGGTCCACCTTCATCAACATTAAACTGCCTCCAGTTGTTGCTCAGATGAAATAAAATGACAAAACTTTTCTTCTACACATAAAAAGTGCAACATTAATCAGTTTAAAGTCAACTCAGCCTCAGATTAAGTTTTCTTCCCCCCTAGCCTGGCTAACTTTGCAGTAACAGGATAAAAGGGCTTATTATTCTTCCACCATAGAAGTGGGTCAAAATCTAGTTTTAATGCAATACAGCAACCCCCCGCGACCCCGAACGGGATAAGCGGTAAAAAATGGATGGATGGATGGTCTTAAATGTGCTGCTATAAAAACATTTGTTATTGCTTTAGCCCTGCCTGGCTGGCCGAGGACAGGCTGCTTGAATGCGGTGTTTGCACCACGCTCCTCTTTCTCTTCCTTAAAGCGAGCTTGGCTTGGGGGTGGTGCCGCTTCAAATGGGTTAGCATGTTTGACGTGTTGGCAAACGCATACTCTGCTGCTGCTGAACAATGTCGGCAAACCTCCATCCTGAATTGTTGTATCGCACCGCGAAGCCGAAGAGTTCCCAAAGGGGAGATGTAAACTAGGCAGGAGGGTCTTCCAGCTCTGGCTTTTGCATGTTGTCCTAGCCCGGTCGCTGATAGCCTGCCGTGTGTTGTGCCTCGCTCTGCATTGTTTACACAACATGCGGTGCTCTACTTAATATGTCCGTGTGGAAACTCGTTCGGTACGCCTCCGAACCAAACGGAAACTCTCATACCGAAACGGTTCAATACAAATACACGTACCGTTACACCCCTAATAAAGTCTGATTGAATGCTAAAAATGTTCTGACTCACGCACCTGTTGTTAATCACGTCACCACCATTTAAGCCTGTAGTTGCCAGGCAGTCAGCCTGGCGACATCACATTCCCCCTCTACACACCCTTGTTATTCATGCTGATTCAATTTCATGCTCTTTTCTCGTTCCAAGTAAGTTTTCTTTATTCATGCCATAGTTTGCAAGTTTTGTTTTACGTCCAAAGTTTTGCCTTTGTGGTAGTTTTGTTTTCAGAGCCAAGTTTTGCACCTCCGCTGTGAGCGTCTTTTGTTTATACCCTTTGTTTTTGTAGTACATGTCCGATCCAGTGGCTTTGCACCACGAGAAAACAAACCGCACCATAGTCAATCAATCAATGTTTATTTATATAGCCTTAAATGTCTCAAAGGACTGCACACATCATTACGACTACGACATCCTCGGAAGAACCCACAAAAGGGCAAGGAAAACTCACACCCAGTGGGCAGGGAGAATTCACATCCAGTGGGACGCCAGTGACAATGATGACTATGAGAAACCTTGGAGAGGACCTCAGATGTGGGCAACCCCCCCCCCTCTAGGGGACCGAAAGCAATGGATGTCGAGCGGGTCTAACATGATACTGTGAAAGTTCAATCCATAGTGGCTCCAACACAGCCGCGAGAGTTCAGTTCAAGCGGATCCAAGACAGCAGCGAGAGTCCCGTCCACAGGAAACCATCTCAAGCGGAGGCGGATCAGCAGCGTAGAAATGTCCCCAACCGATACAGGCGAGCGGTCCATCCTGGGTCTCAACTCTGGACAGCCAGTACTTCATCCATGGTCATCGGACCGGATGGAGGGGGGGACATAGGAGAAAAAAGAAAAGAAGCGGCAGATCAACTGGTTTAAAAAGGAGGTCTATTTAAAGGCTAGAGTATACAGATGAGATTTAAGGTGCTTCTACTGAGGTAGCATCTCGAACTGTTACCGGGAGGGCATTCCAGAGTACTGGAGCCCGAACGGAAAACGCTCTATAGCCCGCAGACTTTTTTTGGGCTCTAGGAATCACTAATAAGCCGGAGTCTTTTGAACGCAGATTTCTTGCCGAGACATATGGTACAATACAATCGGCAAGATAGGATGGAGCTAGACCGTGTAGTATTTTATACGCAAGTAGTAAAACCTTAAAGTCACATCTTAAGTGCACAGGAAGCCAGTGCAGGTGAGCCAGTACAGGTATATATGTATGTATATATGTATATAAAGGTATATACAGTACAGGTATATATGTATGTATATATGTATATAAAGGTATATACAGTACAGGCGTAATGTGATCAAACTTTCTTGTTCTTGTCAAAAGTCTAGCAGCCGCATTTTGTACCAACTGTAATCTTTTAATGCTAGACATGGGGAGACCCGAAAATAATACGTTACAGTAATCGAGACGAGACGTAACAAACGCATGGATACTGATCTCGGCGTCTTTAGTGGACAAAATGGAACGAATTTTAGCGATATTACGGAGATGAAAGAAGGCCGTTTTAGTAACGCTTTTAATGAGTGCCTCAAAGGAGAGAGTTGGGTCGAAGATAATACCCAGATTTTTTTACAGAGTCACCTTGTTTTATTATTTGGTTGTCAAATGTTAAAGTTGTATTATTAAATAGAGGTCAGTGTCTAGCAGGACCGATAATCAGCATTTCCGTTTTTTGGGCATTAAGTTGCAAAAAGTTAGCGGACATCCATTGTTTAATTTCATTAAGACACGCTTCCAACTGACTACAGTCCGGCGTGTTGGTCAGCTTTAGGGGCATGTTGTTAATCACAACACCACCATTTAAGCCTGTAGTTGCCAGGCAGTCAGCCTGGCGACATCACTCACATTCACCCTCTATACACCCTTGTTATTCATGCTGATTCATTTTCATGCTCTTTTCTCGTTCCAAGTAAGTTTTCTTTATTCATGCCATAGTTTGCAAGCTTTGTTTTATGTCCAAAGTTTTGCCTTTGTGGTAGTTTTGTTTTCAGAGCCAAGTTTTGCACCTCCGCTGTGAGCGTCTTTTGTTAATACCCTTTGTTTTTGTAGTACATGTCCGATCCAGTGGCTTTGCACCACGAGAAAACAAACCGCACCATAGTCCCAGTCCTGACACTGTACAAATAGTGCACTTTAATTTAGTGTTGTTTTGATATGTCATTTTAGTGACATCATGCACAAAAGTGCAATCATAGCTTGTTTTAAAATTTCTCTGACAATCTTTCTTTTTCTGTTTTGGAAATGACATGAATGTTTGTACCACTGCTTAATTAATACAGTTTTGGTCAATTGACTTAGTTGTGATTTCCTTCTCTGCATGAAAGTTTAAAATGAGCATATATTAATGCAGTATGAAGAAGAATGTTTTAATGTAGACTGCCGGGATTTTGACATCAAGTTGTTTATTCAAGGCTAAGGCAAAATATCACGATATATATCAGGTATCGTGATACGGCCTAAAAATATCGAGATAGTCAAAAAAGGCCATAACGCCCAGCCCTACTAACAGTTGCTTATTTGAATGAGGCTTTAAGTCTCATCTTAAAACTCATCTGTATACTCTAGCCTTTAAATAGACCTCCTTTTTAGACCAGTTGATCTGCCGCTTCTTTTCTTTCTCCTATGCCCCCCCCTCCCTTGTGGAGGGGGTCCGGTCCGATGACCATGGATGAAGTACTGACTGTCCAGAGTCGAGACCCAGGATGGACCGCTCGTCGGGACCCAGGATGGACCGCTCGCCTGTATCGGTTGGGGACATCTCTACGCTGCTGATCCGCTTGAGATGGTTTCCTGTGGACGGGACTCTCACTGCTGTCTTGGAGCCACTATGGATTGAACTTTCACAGTATCATGTTAGACCCGCTCGACATCCATTGCTTTCGGTCCCCTAGAGGGGGGGGGTTGCCCACATCTGAGGTCCTCTCCAAGGTTTCTCATAGTCAGCATTGTCACTGGCGTCCCACTGGATGTGAATTCTCCCTGCCCACTGGGTGTGAGTTTTCCTTGCCCTTTTGTGGGTTCTTCCGAGGATGTTGTAGTCGTAATGATTTGTGCAGTCCTTTGAGACATTTGTGATTTGGGGCTATATAAATAAACATTGATTGATTGATTGAACATTTTTGAGGGCTCCAAAAAAAAAAAGTTTCAGATTTCATGCTTGCGTCGGATCCTGGAGTGCTAAAGATAATACGAGAAGCAAAAGCATGTCAGCGCTTTTGAGAGATTAGGTACACAATAGATTTTTGTCTGGTAAAATAGGCCTCTATGGGCCTGACATGCTGAGTCTGAAAGACGGTCCCTCGTGAGTTTCTGCTTTGTGGGCATGAGCGTTGAGGGGAATGGTGCCTTTCCGCTGTGGTTTGTTCAACATGGAGTGTATTATTATTACTACTACGACTATTGAGAAACGCTTCAGCAAACTATCTATCTGATCGGACTATCCTGACTACAGGTGATCTGGCACAGATGTAGCAGCGCCAGTTTACAAGAAATGATGCATTTTAATAGACTGACATCTTGTTTAGAAAGGTTCCTTCTACAAACACCGTTTCCATACGAGTTGGGAAATTGTGTTAAATGTAAATATAAACAGAATACAATGATTTGCAAATCCTTTTCAACCCATATTCAGTTGAAAGACAAGATATTTGATGTTCAAACTCAAACTTTATTTTTTTTTGCTAATAATAAATAACTTAGAATTTCATGGCTGCAACACGTGCCAAAGTAGTTGGGAAAGGGCATGTTCACCACTGTGTTACATCACCTTTTCTTTTAACAACACTCAATAGGGCTGTCAATCTTTCGGTGTCCCACGATTCGATTCAATATCGATTCTTGGGGTCACGATTTGATAATGTATCGATTTTTTTTTTTTATTCGATTCGATTCTTGATTCAAAAACGATATTTTTCTTACTCAAAATGATTCTGTATTCATTCAATACATAGGATTTCAGCAGAGTAGTAGATTTTTTTTTTAAAAGCTTTGATAATTGTAAAGGACAATGTTTTATCAACTGATTGCAAAATTGTAAAATTGTTTTAACTATTAAACGAAAGATATGACATATTTTATCTTTGTGAAAACATTGGACACAGTGTGTTGTCAAGCTTATGAGATGTGATGCAAGTGTAAGCCTCTGTGACACTATTGTTCTTTTTTTTGTTTTTTATAAATATCTAATGATAATGTCAATGAGGGATTTTTAATCACTGCTATGCTGAAATTATAACTAATATTGATACTGTTGTTGATAATATTCATTTTTGTTTCACTACTTTTGTTTTGTTCTGTGTCGTGTTTGTGTCTCCTCTCAATTGCTCTGTTTATTGCAGTTCTGAGTGTTGCTGGGTCAGGTTTGGATTTGGAATTGGATTGCATTGTTATGGTATTGCCATGTATTGTTTTGTTGGATTGATTATTTTGAAAAATGAGAATCGATTCTGAATCGCACAACGCATTCGATTCGATTCGTATTCGAATCGATTTTTTCCAACACCCCTAACACTCAATAAACGTTTGGGAACTGAGGAAACTAATTGTTGAAGCTTTGAAAGTGGAATTCTTTCCCATTCTTGTTTTATGTAGAGCTTCAGTCTTTCAACAGTCCGGGGTCTCCGCTGTCACATTTTCGATGGGAGACAAGTCTGGACTGTAGGCGGGCCAGGAAAGTACCCGCACTCTTTTTGTACGAAGCCACGCTGTTGTAACACATGCTGAATTTGGCTTGGCATTGTCTTGCTGAAATAATCAGGGGCGTCCATGAAAAAGACGGCGCTTAGATGGCAGCATATGTTGCTCCAAAACCTGTATGTACCTTTCAGCATTAATGGTGCCTTCACAGATGTGTAAGTTACCCGTGCCTTGGGCACTAATGCACCCCCATACCATCACACATGCTGGCTTTTCAACTTTGCGTCGATAACAGTCTGGATATGAACAAGAATGTTTTAATGTAGACACATAGAATCATCATACTGCTGTGATTATATGTGTTCATTCAAGGCTAAGGCAAAATATCGAGATATATGTCGTGTATCGTGATATGGCCTAAAAATATGGAGATAATAATAAAAGGCCGTATCGCTATGCCCAACTTTATATTCCAGCGAGTAAATCCATTTTTGGGGGGCAATTGAGGGGATTATTTTGATGCGTTCAAGAGTCTTACAGCCTGAGCTGTTACAGGAACCTGGAGGATCTGCTAAGGAGGCTGTGGAACCTCTTTCTAGAGTCTAGCAGTAAAAACAGTACTTGGTGGGGTTGGGAGGAGTCTCTGCAGATTTTCTGAGCCGCTGGTCAGGCAGCGGCTTTTTTCATTCATTCAATTCAATGTTTATTTATATAGCCCCAAATCACAAATGTCTCAAAGGACTGCACAAATCATTACGACTACAACATCCTCGGAAGAACCCACAAAAGGGCAAGGAAAACTCACACCCAGTGGGCAGGGAGAATTCACATCCAGTGGGACGCCAGTGACAATGCTGACTATGAGAAACCTTGGAGAGGACCTCAGATGTGGGCAACCCCCCCCCTCTAGGGGACCGAAAGCAATGGATGTCGAGCGGGTCTAACATGATACCGTGAAAGTTCAATCCATAGTGGCTCCAAAACAGCAGCGAGAGTCCCGTCCACAGGAAACCATCTCAAGCGGATCAGCAGCGTAGAGATGTCCCCAACCGATACAGGCGAGCGGTCCATCCTGGGTCCCGACGAGCGGTCCATCCTGGGTCTCGACTCTGGACAGCCAGTACTTCATCCATGGTCATCGGACCGGACCCCCTCCACAAGGGAGGGGGGGACATAGGAGAAAGAAAAGAAGCGGCAGATCAACTGGTCTAAAAAGGAGGTCTATTTAAAGGCTAGAGTATACAAATGAGTTTTAAGGTGAGACTTAAATGCTTCTACTGAGGTGGCATCTCGAACTGTTACCGGGAGGGCATTCCAGAGTACTGGAGCCCGAACGGAAAACGCTCTATAGCCCGCAGACTTTTTTTGGGCTCTAGGAATCACTAATAAGCCGGAGTCTTTTGAACGCAGATTTCTTGCCGGGACATACGGTACAATACAATCGGCAAGATAGGCTGGAGCTAGACCGTGTAGTATTTTATACGTAAGTAGTAAAACCTTAAAGTCACATCTTAAGTGCACAGGAAGCCAGTGCAGGTGAGCCAGTACAGGTGTAATATGATCAAACTTTCTTGTTCTTGTCAAAAGTCTAGCAGCCGCATTTTGTACCAACTGTAATCTTTTAATGCTAGACATTGGGAGACCCGAAAATAATACGTTACAGTAATCGAGACGAGACGTAACAAACGCATGGATAATGATCTCGGCGTCTTTAGTGGACAAAATGGAGCGAATTTTAGCGATATTACGGAGATGAAAGAAGGCCGTTTTAGTAACGCTTTTAATGTGTGACTCAAAGGAGAGAGTTGGGTCGAAGATAATACCCAGATTTTTTACAGAGTCACCTTGTTTTATTATTTGGTTGTCAAATGTTAAAGTTGTATTATTAAATAGAGGTTGGTGTCTAGCAGGACCGATAATCAGCATTTCCGTTTTTTTGGCATTAAGTTGCAAAAAGTTAGGTAAATGAGTTTTAAGATGAGACTTAAATGCTTCTACTGAGGTAGCATCTCGAACTGTTACCGGGAGGGCATTCCAGAGTACTGGAGCCCGAACGGAAAACGCTCTATAGCCCGCAGACTTTTTTTGGGCTCTAGGAATCACTAATAAGCCGGAGTCTTTAGAACGCAGATTTCTTGCCGGGACATATGGTACAATACAATCGGCAAGATAGGCTGGAGCTAGACCGTGTAGTATTTTATACGTAAGTAGTAAAACCTTAAAGTCACATCTCCTGCGATCTGCATGAGAGGAGAGCGTCTTATTGAGAATAACATCTATAGTGAAAGTAAATAGAGACACAGAATCAAATATGGAGCCAGAAGTCAACACAAATCCAAATGTGTTCCGAAAACAAGACCGCAATACAAGACGTAGACATTTGTTTTTGTTTATTTCTAGGGCCAGCTGTGTGGATGCAGTAAAATGTGTGTCGTCAGGCTCACGAGGGCAGCTGGTTCTGTGGACAGGGACAGAATCAGTGTGGATGAACACACTGATTGCCTCATTAGCTCGCGCTCATGCCTTTTGATGTGGAATGTCTGTGAGTTTTCATTGGGAAGTGGAGGAATTTAGTTGACATTTCAGCAGCCATTAGTCCCATTTGCCACTGTTTAGAAAATGGTGATTACGTCTAATTGATTGCTCACTGTTCAAATGCAAGACAATGGTTTGAAAATGTCATTTCCCCCCCCCCAAGCATATTAATTGACCTTCTTAAACTTGCTGACTTTGCCAAGATGTACCGAACAATGTATGAATCCACAAAACTATCCATTTCATAAAATTAAAAGGGGTTAGTCTGAGGGTAAGGAGGGTAGCCCAACAAAAGGTAGGAACAGTTACGTCTCAGCCACAATATTGACCTTTTTTTTTTATATGTACTGTGTACATTTATATATACATATATATACAGCTGTACACATACACACACACGCTTCAGCAAACAATCTATCTGATCGGACTATCCTGACTACAGGTGATCTGGCACAGATGTAGCAGCGCCAGTTTACAAGAAATGATGCATTTTAATAGACTGACATCTTGTTTAGAAAGGTTCCTTCCACAAACCCCGTTTCCATACGAGTTGGGAAATTGTGTTAGATGTAAATATAAACGGGATACAATGATTTGCAAATCCTTTTCAACCCATATTCAGTTGAATGCACAACAAAGACAAGATATTTGATGCTCAAACTCAAACTTTATTTTTTTTTGCTAATAATAAATAGAATTTCATGGCTACAACATGTGCCAAAGTAGTTGGGAAAGGGCATGTTCACCACTGTGTTACATCACCTTTTCTTTTCATAACACTCAATAGGGCTGTCAATCTTTCGGTGTCCCACGATTCGATTCAATATCGATTCTTGGGGTCACGATTCTATAATATATCTATTTTTTTCAATTCGATTCTTGATTCAAAAACGATATTTTTCCGACTCAAAACGATTCTGTATTCATTCAATACTTAGGATTTCAGCAGGATCTACCCTGTCTGCTGACATGCCAGCAGAGTAGTAGATTAAAAAAAAAAAAAAAAAGCTTTTCTAATTGTAAAGGACAATGGTTTATTAACTGATTGCAAAATTGTAAATTTGTTTTAACTATTAAACGAAAAATATGACTTATTTTATCTTTGTGAAAACATTGGACACAGTGTGTTGTCCAGCTTAGGAGATGTGATGCAAGTGTAAGCCACTGTGACACTATTGTTCTTTTTTTTGTTTTTTATAAATATCTAATGATAATGTCAATAAGGGATTTTTAATCACTGCTATGCTGAAATTATAACTAATATTGATACTGTTGTTGATAATATTCATTTTTGTTTCACTACTTTTGTTTTGTTCTGTGTCGTGTTTGTGTCTCCTCTCAATTGCTCTGTTTATTGCAGTTCTGAGTGTTGCTGGGTCAGGTTTGGTTTTGGAATTGGATTGCATTGTTATGGTATTGCTGTGTATTGTTTTGTTGGATTGATTATTTTGAAAAATGAGAATCGATTCTGAATCGCACAACGTATATATATATATGTATGTATGTATGTATATATATATATTACGGATGCACCGATTAATCGGTAACCAAATATATTCGGCCGAATATGGCAAAAAAAGCCACATTCGGTCTTCAGTGGAATGAGTTAAAAACAAGGCCGAATAGTGGCGTGTGACGCAATTTTTGGACGCGGTGACGCAATCAACCAACGTGCAGTGACGTTGGGATATGTTGTGTACCTGTTTAAGTGTAAGAGGTTACAAGCACACACTTATTGAGATTTAGTGGGTCCTCTGTTTACATTATTAGCATATCTACTGTGGCTAAGCAGACTTTTGCCAAAAGGACAATAATTCATTTGTTGTTGGTTTATCCACTTCAATGCACTTTATTTTTTTTTTGGAATGCACGTTTTGTTTGAAGGCCTAATATAAATGAAAAACTGTGCTTTTTTTGAAAAGCAAAGGCTACTGGAATATTAAAAAAATGTCAATATTCAATAAAAAATGACTTTATTTGAAAAGCATGTATATTTATTAAAACACCTTTAACATGTCAACAAAAATGGCAAAATAAATATATATATATACATATATATATGATAGGGCTTCACGGTGGGAGAGGGGTTAGTGCGTCTGCCTCATAATACGAAGGTCCTGCAGTCCTGGGTTCAAATCCAGGCTCGGGATCTTTCTGTGTGGAGTTTGCATGTTCTCCCCGTGAATGCGTGGGTTCCCTCCGGGTACTCCGGCTTCCTCCCACTTCCAAAGACATGCACCTGGGGATAGGTTGATTGGCAACACTAAATTGGCCCTAGTGTGTGAATGTTGTCTGTCTATCTGTGTTGGCCCTGCGATGAGGTGGCGACTTGTCCAGGGTGTATCCCGCCTTCCGCCCGATTGTAGCTGAGATAGGCGCCAGCGCCCCCCGCGACCCCAAAAGGGAATAAGCGGTAGAAAATGGATGGATATATATGATATGTGTGTGTGTATGTATATATGAGGTAGATCACCTCTACTTGGAAAAACTTATTGGGGTGTTACCATTTAGTGTTCAATTGTACGGAATATGTACTGTACTGTGCAATCTACTAATAAAAGTTTCAATCTGTGGCTCAATTTGCCTTAATTTTTTTTTATTTTAATGTATTATTATTTAATATATAATATTGTTTTAGTTTCTTAAGAGATATTCCTGGCTCTGAATTTGCTCATTGCTATTTTTATGTTTTTGTGCATTATTTAAGGGACGGCGTGGCGCAGTGGGAGAGTGGCCGTGCGCAACCCGAGGGTCCCTGGTTCAAATCCCACCTAGAACAAACCTCGTCACGTCCGTTGTGTCCTGAGCAAGACACTTCACCCTTGCTCCTTATGTGTGCTGGTTGGCGCCTTGCATGGCAGCTCCCTCCATCAGTGTGTGAATGTGTGTGTGAATGGGTAAATGTGGAAGTAGTGTCAAAGCGCTTTGAGTACCTTGAAGGTAGAAAAGCGCTATACAAGTACAACCCATTTATCATTTATTTATTTATTTGTTGCCGTAATCATTAAACAAACAGGTTACTCATCAGTTACTCAGTACTTGAGTAGTTTTTTCACAACATACTTTTTACTTTTACTCAAGTAAATATTTGGGTGACTACTCCTTACTTTTACCTGAGTAGTTTTTTCACAACATACTTTTTACTTTTACTCAAGTCAATATTTGGGTGACTACTCCTTACTTTTACTTGAGTAATAAATCTCTAAAGTAACAGTACTCTTACTTGAGTACAATTTCTGGCTACTCTACCCACCTCTGCTTGTAACAAACATAATGTCATGACTGTCTTGAGTTTCCAATAATTTATACAACTCTTACTTTTTATGATAGAGTGATCAAAATGTGACCAAATCTGCTGGGTCAAAAGTATACATACAGCAATGTTATTATTTGGTTACATGTCCTTTTACAAATTTCACTGCAATAAGGTGCTTTTGGTAGCCATCCACACACTTGTGGTTGAATTTTTGACCACTTCTCTTGACAAAATTGGTGCAGTTCAGCTAAAATTGTTGGTTTTCTGACACATTTAAGTCAGGCTTTTAGGAAGGCCATTCTAAAACTTTAATTATTGCCGGATTTAGCCATTCCTTTACCACTTTTGACATGTGTTTGGGGTCATTGTCCTGTTGGAACACCCAACTGTGCCCTAGACCCAACCTCCAGGCTGGTGATTTTAGGTTTTCCTGAAGAATTTTTGAGGTAATCCTCCTTTTTCATTGTCCCATTTACTCTCTGTAAAGCACCAGTTCCATTGGCAGCAAAAAATGCCCATAGCATAATACTACCACCACCATGCTTGACGGTAGGAATGATGTTCCTGGGTATTAAAGGCTTTACCTTTTCTCCTCCAAACATATTGCTGGGTATTGTGACCAAACAGTTCAGTTTCTGTTTTATCCGACCACAGAACTTTCCTCTGTAAGGTCTTATCTTTGTCCTTGTGATGTCGGATGAAACAAAAATTTAGTTGTTTGGCTACAATACCCAGTAATAGTTTGTGTATACTCTATATACATTCTGATTATATTTTATCTGCTTGCTTATATTGTCCTGGGACCTGACTACATGATTCGTTCTATCATGTGAGGGCCTTGCAAGGTGACTTGTACACTGCTGATCAGCCTCCGCTTGGGATGGTTTCCTGCTGGCTCCGCTGTGAACGGGACTCTCGCTGCTGTGTTGGATCCGCTTTGGACTGGACTCTCGCAACTGGGTTGGATCCATTATGGATTGATCTTTCACAGTATCATGTTCTCATATGTTCTCATAGTCATCAGTATCATCAGTATCACAGTATCATGTTCTCATAGTCATCATTGTCACCGACGTCCCACTGGGTGTGAGTTTTCCTTGCCCGAGGATGTCGTAGTGGTTTGTGCAGCCCTTTGAGACACTAGTGATTTAGGGCTATATAAGTAAACATTGATTGATTGATTGATTGATACGTCTTGACGATGCTCGAAGGATATATTCGGCAGCCCTCTTGGTCTAATTCTTATTTTTTCGAGAAGTGTGAATTTAGCTTGGTAAATGTCAAGACATTTAGAAAATCGTTCGATACAGATTTACTTAGTGATTGAAAACGAGTAAGTACAGTTGAAGTGACATTTTAAAATGGCATTTAATATAAAAAAAAAATCACTGGCATTGCAACTGGCGTGGAGTCAGATGTTGGCTATTTCATATGAAAGGTTTTCTTCTTTTTTTTCAGTCCCACTCTTGTCAGAATATCTACTGTCGATATGAAAACCGACAAAGTAGCCTTAAGGCACCTGCACACATCTAAAAAGTACAGATAGCAACCTTATATGCAAAAAAAGCATTTGACAATGAGGATCTTGCTTTCCAAACCTATCCAGGGAGACCTCAAATGCCCTTTCTTCGCTCTACAATATCAAGCCTTCTTATTTTGTGCTTGGATGCCCTCATTCCCAGGGCAATCACACATCATATACAATTTCCTGTTGTGGCGGAAATGCTGGTAAATCATTTATCACACAGTGCAAAAAACAACAACTTTTTTTTTGGCTATGGGGATTCAAACCTGCATTGGATATGAGAAAAGATTTGCAGCGATATCTCGGGTTGGGTATGATGAATGAATGTGATATTTGCACACAAGTCTACAGCACTCTGAAGATCTAAGTTGTTGGTGCCCACACTTTTTCTGCAGGCGAGCTACTTTTCAATTGACCAACTCGAGGGGATCTACCTCATTTATATATATCATTTATATTTATTTATTTATGAAAGAGACATTTTTGTAAACAAGTTAAATGTGTTTAATGATAATACAAGCATGTGTAACACATATAGATGTCTTTCTTTCACAAAGACAAGAATATAAGTTGGTGTATTACCTGATTCTGATGACTTGCATTGATTGGAATCAGACAGTAATGATGATAACGCCCACATTTTCAAATGGAGGAGAAAAAAAAGTTGTCCTTTCTGTACAATACCACATGAAAGTGGTTGGTTTTTAGCATCTAATTCATCCAGCTTCCATACACTTTACAAGAAAAACATTGGCGGCAAATTCCGTAGCTTGCTTGATTGACATTCACGGCACCCGAGGGTCTTGTGAGATGACGCTGGCTGCTGCCAGTTCATTATTATGAAAAAATGACAGAGAAGAAGGCGAGAAACACTTTTTATTTCAACAGACTTTCGCCCCGTCCCTTCCGTCAAAACTCTAAAGGCCGACTGCACATTTCCTATCTTCACAATAAAAGCCCTGCTTCATGCTGCCTGCGCTAACAAAATAAGAGTCTCGGAAAGCTGGC
The DNA here is from genome assembly GCF_033978795.1 of Nerophis ophidion. Classification (NCBI taxonomy): domain Eukaryota; kingdom Metazoa; phylum Chordata; class Actinopteri; order Syngnathiformes; family Syngnathidae; genus Nerophis; species Nerophis ophidion. The sequence continues at coordinate 4,251,116 of NC_084629.1, forward strand.
GTGCACAAGTGATGTGCACGCCAGCTTTCTGAGGGATCGCTTGTGCACGCCAGTTTTCCCAGACTCTGTATTTAGTTAGCGCAGGCAGCATGAAGCAGGGCTTTTATTGTGAAGATAGGAAATGTGCAGTCGGCCTTTAGAGTTTTGACGGAAGGGACGGCGCGAAAGTCTGTTGAAATAAAAAGTGTTTCTCGCCTTCCTCTCTGTCATTTTTTCATAATAATGATCTTGCAGCAGCCAGCGTCATCTCACAAGACCCTCGGGTGCCGTGAATGTCAATCAAGCAAGCTACGGAATTTGCCGCCAATGTTTTTCTTGTAAAGTGTATGGAAGCTGGATGAATTAGATGCCAAAAACCAACCACTTTCATGTGGTATTGTACAGAAAGGACAACTTTTTTTCTCCTCCATTTGAAAATGTGGGCGTTATCATCATTACTGTCTGATTCCAATCAATGCAAGTCATCAGAATCAGGTAATACACCAACTTATATTCTTGTCTTGGTGAAAGAAAGACATCTATATGTGTTACACATGCTTGTATTATCATTTTTAAAAATAATGATCTTGCAGCAGCCAGCGTCATCTCACAAGACCCTCCGGTACCGTGAATGTCATTTAAGTGACGTCTTGGTGAAGATTGATGATCACTAATTTTTAGGTCTATTTTTTTTTAAAAGCCTGGCTGGAGATCGACTGACACACCCCCCGCGGTCGACTGGTAGCTCGCGATCGACGTAATGGGCACCCCTGATCTAAGTTATCGGGCCAGTGCCATACATGAAATCATACATAAAATACAGAACAGAAAATCCTCATTGTTTAAGGAAGCACCATCATGGCTTTGCTCCATTTCACGATCACGTTTTCCCAGATCAACTGAGTCCGTAGTCTCCATTTTAGGATAGGATAGATCTTTATTGTCATTGCACAAGTACAACGAAATTTCATTTTCGGCACAGTCCCGCTAAGAGCAGACATACGTTACAGGGTGGGACAAGACGAGAAATATCAGTCTAAGGCTAGACCTTCAGGAGGGGTCCAGACTGAGTCCAAGGAAAAATCCTCACATAGTATGGCACACATTAAACATGGTGCGTATATCACACCAACTTGCAACAGAGGGAGGGGTGGGTTTGAGGAGACACCGCTGCCGCTATATAGCGCTGCTCAGCCATCCACACCCCCAGAGGAATTAAGCGGTGGTGAAGGCGTTGATTCGAGGGTGGGGGTCGTGTGTGCATATATACTAGAGATGCGCGGATAGGCAATTATATCATCCGCAACCGCGTCACCAAAGTCGTCATCCACCCGCTGTCCACCCGAACCAACATTTTATCAGAAACGCATCCGCCCGCCACCTGCCCGCTGAAATACATCAGAGGTTGGCCACCTTTACCACTCACAGAGCTGTCTGAACCCGTTTCACAGAATAACGAAAACAATTGGAGCCGCTAAAGTTCTCGCGATTATCCAATTGGCGTTCATCCTGATGACAAGGATATGGGCGTGCTGTGAAGCCATTGCCTTTGACACCTTCAACAACATGTACACACCGATTATTAGTCTGGCAACATGTTGTGTGCAGCTTCCGCAATCACACGTACAAGATTGAAAGGCATACTGGGTGATACAGAGTACACTGATGGTTGTGATATAAACAACTTTAACACTTACAAAAATGTGCCACGCTATGAAGCCACACCAAACAAGATTGACAAACACATTTCGGGAGAACATCCTCACAGTAACACAACACAACAAATACCCAGAATCCTTTGTGTCCGTGATTATTCCTGAATATATTTGACACCCCCGTGTCCCCAACCCCGCCCACCTTACCGATGCACGGGAGGGGGTGGGGGGGAAGGGTTTGCTGCTAGCAGGGTGTATAAAATAGTCAGTAATTGTCATGGATACAAAGGAATCTGGGTATTTGTTGTGTTGCGTTTATGTTCTGTTACTGGGAGGATGTCCTCCCGAAATGTTTGTCAATCTTGTTTGGTGTGGCTTCACAGCGTGGCGCATATTACTAAGAGTGTTAAAATTGTTTATATCACAACCATTAGTGTACTCTGTGTCACCCAGTATGCCTTGCAGTCGTGTGCGTGTTGCTGCGGAAGCCACACACAACATGTTGCTGGACTGACAAGCAGATCGTACATGTTATAGAGGGCGACAAAGTCAATGACTTCATAGCACGCCCTAATACTTATTATCTGGGTGACTGCCGGTAGTCATTCTAGAGAATATTAGCGTCTCCTATTGTCTTCTTCGCTTTGTGACACGGGTCTTAAATGGCTCTTTGAATGGCAAAGGATACCGATCCCAGAACCATGTATGTCAAATATTTCCGGATGATTCAACCGCCACCCGCCCGAATCTAATTAAAATCTATTTTTTTGTCACCGGCCCGACCCGCGGTTTATCCGCGGACTCCGCGGATTAGACCGCAAACCGCGCATCTCTAATATATTAACTTGGGAGAGATGATGAAATGTTTTTATATGGACTGAGGCCGATCTCAAAGTTCGACCACAGGTGTTGTTGACAAAAAGGAAGGTCAAAAGCGTCCAATTTTTGAGGAGTCCTCGGGAGAGTTTCTTCAGAACCGCCTGTTCCTGATTGTGTCAAGGCCATGTGAGGAAGTCAAATCGTAGAATAAGAAGATTGCTCCAAGGGCCCATTTTCTTGCTGCCCTCAGTCTCATTACCGTGACCGACAGCAAAAAAATGTATCCCCTTTGTTATGATCCGCTGCCCGGATCATGTTATGTTCAGGTTTTGAGTCCTTTTGTTATTATGTTCTGCTAACGTTTGCCTTAGTTCCTGGTTGCACTTCCTTGTTTATATTGTCTCCATAGTTACTTATTAATTTCACCTGCCACTTGTTTCTTGCCACGCCCCTGCCTTGTGATTACGTCTTTATTTAAGCCTGCCTTTTCTGTTCATTCGGTCTTGCCTCCCAGTTTGTGTTTTACACAACAGTGACAACCCCGATTCCCGATTCCGATAACCAGTTTTGTACTCGCTAGCTTCCACGCTAGGCTTTTCTTTTTTTCGAGCTCCCATGCTAGGTCTTTTGGTTTGCCTCTTGTGCCTAGTACCAGTTTTTCTGTTTCATAGTCTTGTTCATTTATTAAATACATCTTTGGTTCTTACCTTCACGCTGTGTCCGTAGCCCGACTGGATCAAGAAAGAACGAACCCGTATCACGATGTCCCGCAACCGTCACACTTTTATCAAGAACATAATGTTTTGTATAGAGCTGCAATGATTAATTAATTAATTTTATTAGAAAAGTGTTTTGATATATTCTGTTGCTTCCTCTCATCGTTTAATGAGTGTAATAATACATATGCATAAAATATGGAACGCATTAACCCTTGT